>NC_056727.1:290028347-290328347 GCF_019279795.1 Protopterus annectens | reverse complement strand
TTTAATTGACTCTTAATTGTTTAATTGGCTTATCAGTTTGTGTATTTAACCAGCATGGCCATATCCACATTTTCACCTTGAAAAAGCCTGGAATAGTCCAGGCGAAAGCGCTTGGTTAATTTGGATCTTTTTTTGCTGCTTTGTCGAATTAAAAGTTCTTTTTGAAGATACCTGGTTCAGCGTTATTTCAACTACAACATATGGTTTAACATCGTAGAACTTTTGCTACTTGTGCACGCATTGGTTGGATTTGGTACCATTTTTCGGAAACTAAAGCCAGTTTCTGTAAACCTTTAATCTGAATTTTCTACAGCTCCTGGTTCGTGCTGGTGTGTTCTTTCTTTTTGTGTTCTTTTTGTGTACATATTATGTGTAAAGATAATGCTATTCATAAGCAAAAAATTTACACTCCCTGTTCTGCACCCATTGTTAGTGAAGTAAGGGGAAGGGGGCATGGGAGATGGATTAATTAGGACAGCAAGTCCCACAGCAGGTAGCAGGACAATCACGTCAAGGGCAAGTTATACAGGGGCAACAACGGGCAGCATCAGCTCCCCCAGCCACTCAGTTAGCTTCTCAAGTTACTCCATCTATAGAGTGTCCTCCAAAGAGACAACCTATTTGTTATTCCTGTAAACAGGTAAGTGTCATACTAAAAATGATTGTAAATATTACCGGAGATGGCACCAGGAACAAGAGGCAAAGGGTAAGTTTCTTACCATGAAAAATTTTGATAAAACATGTGTACCACGAGTGCAACAGGTAATGCAGTCAGAAGTACAAACACAGCAGTACACTTCACAACAATATGTGACAGATGGTAATAGGGGACTACAGCAACAACCTCTATATACCACAAACACTCAACAGTCAGTACTCCCAATACAGAAAAGGGATGGTGTGATATCTAGTGTCAATGTACAAGGTAATATTGTTAGCACACAGGATACAAATGTTCCTTCTGACTTTGTTCCTGAGGGTCCAGTAAACCCCAATTATCAGCAGCAAATAGCCTTGCATCATGAACTTAATCAACATTCTTATGTTGACTGTGAAGAGGTTCAGGAAAAAACTGTAATTATGTCCTTTGTAGTCCAATACCACCGATGATTGGGGTGGAAAGTAGATTTACTATAGGGGTGTGACCCCCCCCCACCCAAGTCTCTTTCTTGACTAACTTCAAGAAAGAGAAAGATGGATGACCACTTATCAACATTTGAGTAGAGGGGAACCTGTGGGAAGATGTTCTTCTAGATACAAGAGCGGCTGTCTCAGTGACAGGTAGGCATTTGCTCCTGACTTGTCTAAACGTACATGTATTTCAGGTTTTAATGGCTCTGGATGTCTAGCCATAGGTAGTAAACCTGTACAAATACAATTCTCCCATCAAGGGGAACCAGAAAAAGGGGTACTTTTAATGCACAATTCTTACACCTCCACAATCTTGGTAATGGATATTTTATCCAAAATGAGAATTGTCATAGACCTTCCTAATGGCACTATATGGCAAGGATAAGGTCCCATGTTGTGTATGATTGAGGCAATATATGTATCAAACAGTTCTGAAAAGGGCCATACTGTCAGCCCTACTGAAAATGAAGTATGGTTAAAGGTAATATCTGACCGACCGGCACTTGCGAATTGCTTCTGCTTCGGGCACCTCGCGGCAAGAAAGACTGAGGAAAATGGCGTCGGCTGATGCTTTTATACCCCAGACGCTCTGACGTCGGGGAAAGTGCGACATCAGCCGAGGCCAGACCCAGACTTTGGAATCCGGCCGACTGAAGGGCTGCCTGAGGCAGGACAACCCGTATGTTATGACTGCAGATGCATCCTTGAAGGACATCAACAGTTCCCTACATTGTGGTCTCAACGGTCCACAGACTGCAGGAAGCTACAGGAAAGTTTCTCTAGGTAGTGACGAAGATTTTATTCCACTGTTTCCAAAACAGTATCCGATCCCAAAGGAAGCAGAGACAGACATGCAAAATTGCACACGACAATGGCTTGATGGGGGAATAATTCAAAAGGGAAATAGCCCTACAAATTCACCCATATGGTCAATTAAAAAGAAAGATGGCACTTACCAATTGGTTACTGATTTACAAAAAGTCAACCAATTCATGACTCCCCGGGCTCATCTGATTCCAGGGTTCCCAGATCTAGCAGCAAGAATAAAACCACAGAGTTAGTGGTTTACGGTCATAGACTTAGCTAATGTTTTTTTCGCAGTACCACTGCAGGAAAAAGATTGGCAAAAGTTTACTTTCACACTTCAAAATGAACAGTATGTCATGAAGCGGTTACCGCAGGGGTTTCAAAATAGTCCGGTTATATTTCACCAAATAGTTGGACGAATACTACAAGGTCTAGAATCTGATGATTCTGTTCTGCATTACATTGATGACATATTAATACAGTCTGAAACAAAAGAACAGCATTTAGTTAACGTGATACAGGTCCTTCAAACACTGCAGGAGGCAGGGTTTAAAGTTAAAAGTGAAAAGGTACAATTTATGTCATCTAAAGTAAAATTTCTAGGTACTATCTTACGTCCTTCCGGGCATACTCCCTGTTCAGAGAGGGTGCATAGAATTTTGCAAATGGATAAACTGGTTACCATTCCGGATTTGCACAAATTTCTGGGTATCATGAATTATAATTGGGAATTTATAGAGGATTATGCCAGCATGGCAGTTCCTCTGTATGACATGCTTTCTAGCCAGAAAGAATTACCCCTTCTGGAGTGGGGACCAAAGGAAAATACAGTTTTTTGCGATTTAAAGGCAGCATTGGCCAAGGCTACAAAATTATTAGCTCCAAGTCCAACACGTCCCTTTGTGTTACAGGCAGCAGCTGAACCCAACACACTCTCTGTTGTGCTTTTACAGGAGTGGCCTCAGGGCTCTGATTCTAGAATGGAAAAGACTTTACGCCCCATCACATTTTTCAGTAGAAAGATGACACATGTTGAGAGGGGATATCACCTGTGTATTCAGCAACTTTTGGCCATTTACTGGGGGTTTAAAACAAACTGAATACCTAACAGCTTCCTCTAAAGATATAGTACAGACACCGCATTATGTCATACAGGCTTTGGTAAATGAGACTCAGCTAAATAAACTGATTGATGACGTCAGTCAAGCAGTGTTTGCAAAACGGTTGGCATTATTTAGTGTCAAGCAAGTTACAATAAAGGCAGGAGATAATTATTACTTATCTAACTTCATGGATAATGAAGGAAAATGACACAAATGTATTAGGCACATTTCAAATCCAGAAAAAAACATTCTGTCTCTTGATTTTCAGGAAGACAGGCCATCCGTCTTTGTTGATGGTGCCCGATTTTGGGACAATATCGGACTGGATTTGCAGTAGTACCAGAAAACCCTTCTATGGGACAGCCGACACATTCAGTTACCGGGACACGTCTGCTCAGCGAGCAGAACTGAAAGCAGTTCTTTATGTGTTACAGCATTTTCCACCTGTCAATATTTTTTCAGACATTGCATACGTAGTTAATTCTCTGCGGCTGCATATGTCTACATGGGCAAGGAGAGGGTTTGTTGATAACATGGGCAAACCACTCAAGCATGCTTCTGTGTTACAGACTATTTGGAATTTGGTTCGTAGTCAGTCCCTTGTGGGTTGCTACAGTACCTTAAAGGTAAAAGCTCGTCAAAAAGCTACAAATTAAATTTTTCAGTTAAATAACTATGCTGAACAGATGGCAAAAAAGGTAGCAAAGGAAGGAATGCAACTGTATCCTACAGAACACCTTTCTAGTATACCAGATAAAACCACTGCAGTACATGCCATGCAGACATTTTCAGTTCAGAATTTGCAGCATGATTTGCTGCAGATCCAAACTAAGTTTGGACTGCATGAAGAGTTAGAAAAATTTACTCTTGTAGGAGAAAGTCCAGGGCAATATTATGCAAAATGTTTTGAAGATGGTTCTAGTCTTCCTTATATACCGTACCAAAAGGCATGACAATTAGTGAAATTTAATCATCAGGTATTGGGACATTTGGGTACACAAAAGTTATGGCCCATTGTAAAAAACAAGTACTGGCATCCTCAGTTAAAGAAAATCTATGATTTAGTGCATGTTGAATGCTTAATATGTTTGCAGGTCAATTGAAAAAGCCACAGTTACTAAGGGTAACTCCAGCAGGTGGACCTTGGTATGCCATCCAAACTGACTCTGCAGGTCCAAACACATAAATACACAAAAACATACTCGAAGGCTCTAAATAAAAATCTACCTAAGCAATACAGACCTCCAAAGCAGACATCCAAGCAAACGCTACCTCAAAACAAAACACACACTACACATAACCCACAAAAAGTCAGTGTGCCAAGCAGCCACAGCCCCTAAGACTGAATAACACACCTGATACTCTTGTTATAGGTGACTCTATTGTCAGACACACTGACGTCCCGCTCACCAGGCTGAATAAAGAGAAGGTCACGGTGAGCTGCCTGTCGGGTGCTAGGATCCAACACATAACGCAAGCACTCAGGTCACTCCAAAGCAAATACAAATATGACTCAGTCATTGCACATGCTGGTGTGAATGACCTGAGACGTACCTCCCTGGACTACATGAAAAGAGACATAGAGGAGCTCTCTGATCATGTAGCCCAGGCTGGTATGACCCTGACCTTGAGCAGCATCTTACCCTCACCTAGAATGATGCCACAGTACAAAGACAAAATGATCGATTTTAACAATTGGCTAAAATTTTGGTGTCATTCAAAGGGGATCCAGTGTCTGTCAGCCTGGGATGACATGCTCGACAAGCCACATTGCTTCGCTAGGGATGGCTTGCACCTGTCACCACTGGGCTTTTGGATATTGGCAAAGGCTCTTGCCACCCCCATAGTGCCTTTTTAGGCAAGGCTCAAAAGTCAAACCCACCCCCATAGACAGCACAAGGAACAAGAAACTAAGGGTAATGCTGCTAAACGCCATAAGTCTTAACCTCAAGATGCATGCACTCGAAGCTCTCCTCAGTATGGAGAACATCGATATCTGTGCAGTGACAGAAACCTGGTTCAAGGCTCCAGAGAGCACCCCAGCACTACCAGGCTATACCTCATATCATGCTTTTCGGCCCCAAAACCCGGACTGAACCACAAAAGGAGGAGTTTCCATATTTATCAAGGATATCCACACCTCCAGGTTAGTGGCATTGCACAAAGTATCGGAGACCATCCATGTGCAACTAACAGTGGGCAAGACTGCTTTTCAGTTTATAGCATCCTACAGACCACCCTCTCAAAGTCAGGAATCCCATTCGGCTTTCCTGAAAACATTGGAGAACATGATGATCACTCCGAACACCATTATATTGGGCGACTTCAACTACCCAAACATTGACTGGGAGCACTACTCAAGCCCCAGCACCTTAGCCCAAAGATTCCTGGAAATTATAAACTCAAATGCTATGGAACAACTAGTCACCACTCCCACAAGAGAGGACAACATACTAGACCTGATCATTACCAACATGGGGACTCTATGCTCCACAACAGAAGCATATCCCTCATTGGTAAGATTATACCATAAATTCATTTCACTGGATGTCCACATCCCGACCCCACCCCCAGCCCAGAAAACCACAGTGAAAAACTTCTCAAAAGCGAACTTCTCACTTCTCAAAACCGAAGTGGAATCCTTCAAGGCCCCAGGGCCAGTGGAAACTACAGCCCAAACTGCAGAATCCTATATAAATGCATTCTACGGACATCTCCAGGAATGCATGGATCATGCTATCCCAAACAAAACCAAGACCCAATCATCCAAAGGCAGGCGTCCAGTCTGGTGGACCCCTGCCATAAATAAACTGTACAACAGAAGGAGGAAGCTACTACATGATAGAGCAAAATCCCTAATAGGGAAAGCATCTCTGATCAGTACTAGCAAAAAATTACGATCCCTCATAAAATCCTCCAAGGCCAGCTTCGAGAGAAAAATTGCACAGGACACCAAAGACAATCATAAGGCTTTTTTCAGTTATGTTAGAAACCTGGGATGCAACTCCCAGACTTGTTCCGAGTTGATTCTAAATGACAAAAAATACACTGAACCCACAGACATCGCCAATATCCTGGCAGACAGGTTCAGTGCAAACTTTTCCACCCCCTCCCCCCCAAAAGAGCAAGTTTCTATCCCGACAGAGGGCTGTCTCCCAAACATCTCAGATGCTCAGGTGAAGGCTGCCCTCTCCAAAGCAAAAAACACTGCTTCCATGGGAACAGATGGCGTCCCAGGTTGCGTCCTACATGAACTACAAGAGGAACTAATCCCTCAAATAAAACAGCTATACAATCTCAGTCTCACTACAGGATATGTGCCCACAGAATGGCGTACAGCAACAGTGGTCCCACTCCACAAAGGTGGAGCCTCTACAGACCCTGGAAATTATCGCCCCATAAGCTGACTAGCTTAGTCTGCAAGGCTATGGAGAGGATCATCATGGAGCTCATAAACAAAGACACTGAGGACCTACAGACACTAGATCCTACCCAGTTCGGCTTTGTCAAGGGCAGATCCTGCCTTTTGAACCTGGTTGACTTCTTTGAAACAGTCACCAAAGCCATAGATGAAGGGAAGGTAGTCCACACAGCCTATCTGGACCTTGCAAAGGCATTTGACACAATACCCACTCGAGCATCATAGATAAGCTATCCAGCATAAATAAAACCCCCTATGTCACAAGATGGGTCGCAAACTGGCTCAAAGACAGAACCCACAGAGTGAGAGTTGCTGGAGCCATGTCAGACTCGAAACCGGTCACAAGTGGCGTCCTACAGGGTTCTGCCCTGGGACCACTCTTGTTCGGTATATACTTTCCCGAGGTACAGGCAAACGTGGGAGGACTATGGTTCACCAAGTTCGCAGACGACTGCAAACTGTGCGCCACAATCAACTCTCCAGCTGACACAAACATCCTTCAAAAAGGTCTCACAGAGACAGATAACTGGTGACAGCGCCATGGTTTAAAGCTAAATGCCAAAAAATGTATAGTCATACCCTTTGGCAAAAACAATGTGCCCACAAATTACCACATAGGCGGAAACCCATTAAGTACAGAGAAAGCTATTAGGGACCTGGGGAGCCAAGTTGATAGCAATCTCTCCTTTGAAAACCACATTGCCAAAGTGGTTAGAAAGACCTTCTACATAACCCACCTCATCACGAAGGGTTTCACATCTAGATCAAGAGAGGTAATCTTGCCCCTTTATTCATCCCTCATCAGGCCCATCATAGAATACAACGCCCCTTTTCAGATGTACCTTACTCGACACCTGCAGCAATTAGAAAGACCCCAAAAGTATCTCACCAAGAGGATCAAGGGTCTCAAACAGATGCCATATGCTGCTCGGTTAAAAAAACTCCAGCTCTACTCAGTTGCATACCGCCTACTTCGAGGCAATCTATGCCTGACATACAAAGCTATGTCAAATCCAGAATTAATGGACATGCTCCACCTCAGTAAATCTAAATCCCTTAGAGCCACACGCTTGAGGGACTTGAACCTCAGCACAGAAATAAATAGAACTTGTTGGAGGGACAGGTTCATAACCCAGAGGCTCCCTTCGCTCTGGAATAGCATTCCAGTTCATGTGAGGCAGAGCACCTCACTGAATCTCTTCAAGAAGAATCTCGATAAGTGGAATGGGGATCGTAGGTTTGTCCCAGGGATTACTCCCGTGTCACTATTAGACAGAGGCACAGTAAACTAAACCTTAAAAAGGGCACAGTATACTCAAATCAAGGGGTGGCGTAAGCCATACAGAATCGGGCTAGGCTTATAATTGCCCCAGGGCAGATAGCCTAGTATGAACCTATGAACCTATTATCCCCAGCTAAAGGTGGGTACATGCATCTTCTAGTGGTAGTTGATGTTTTTTCAAAATGGGTAGAAGCAATTCCTACAAAAACCATGATGGCTAAGACTACAGCACAAGCCGTATGGAAAAACATTTTTTGTCATTGGGGATGGCCACGAGTTATCAAATCCGATAACGGGCCACAATTTGTCAGTAAACTGATGTAAGCTTTGTGTAATTTGCTTGGTATCCAGCAACAATTTCATGTTCCTTACCATCCCCAGTCTAAATGAATAGTTAAAAGAATGAACAGGACTCTTAAGGAAAGCCTTAAGAAAAAAGCCAGCTTGGAAAAAGGCATAAATTGGGTAAAACATTTGCCTGGAATCTTGCTGGGTGTCAGAGCAACTCCACACAGTAAAACAGGGATATCACCTTTTGAAGTTATATGACAGGTAGAAAAATGCCTGTACAACTGCCATTCGATCCTACTGTTAGTACAAATAGACCATTATTAGAAATTACACAGCATCAACAATGGTTATAAGATATTTCTGAATTGTGTCAAAGCCTATCAGAAATGCAAGCATTCAAATTACTGTCAAAGGATCCTGTTATGCCAGAATAAAACCTTCCCTCTGGGACACAGGTACTGATCAAGACATTCCAGATGGACAGTCCGTGGGATAGTAATTGACAAGGACCTTTTGAAATAATTGCTCAGTTAGGACCTCTAGTGTACAAAGTTAAAGGAAAGAAAAAGAGCAAAATAATTCTTGTTCATAGAGATCAGTTGAAAGTCATTAAGTGACTTCATGTTTTGTGTTTTTTTGTAGACTCACGGCAAATGCCAAGTCTAAAACAGTTGAAAAAGCATCTATCAAAACAACTTTTCAGATTAATACCACTTACGTGGAAAGGATATATTATTGTACATAATGAAGATTCTGTTTGTTATTGTACTGACTGTACTCATTGGAGCCCTTGGGGTAGAGTGTCAAACAGGAGAAATGCAAGTTTGGAAAATAAACAATGATAATAATACTCTAAAGCTAGGTTTGTGTGAATGCTCAAAAATAAATCTTTTTTGTGGGCAAAGACAGCAGGACAACTTCACTTGTCCATTAATGCTAATTGTACCTTTGGGCATATAATAGTTCCCAGTAACGTTACCTTTTGATCTGCAGTTATGGGTCATTATTACATTCTACCAAATAGTCCTAAGGTAACCCTTGAATTTGATTCCAAAGTTTCTATTAAATGTTGTCAATTTCCTATATTTTATTTGGGAAAAGGAGAAAATTCAAAGAAATATCCACCATCAACACAACGGCTAGTCTTCACTTATGTGAAGAAATCTGGTAATCATACCATACAAGGAATTAGTATTCCTCCCATTAATATGAAAGTACAACTAAATTTTACTACTGGAGTTTCTGTAATACGTACTAATACCACAGTCATTACAGGCATCATACATTGGGGATATGTTTTATCAATATTAACAGGTAACCTTACCTCTGTTCATACAGACCATTTGGTTAAAATCCCTTCTACCTGTAAAAAGGTAGGTAGACAGTATCAAAAGGTTGCAGTACATTTTAATATCACATTCCCAGACACAGGCAAGTGCCGATATAAAAGAACTTGGCATGATACTCTGCTAGCAGGCCTAGGCACAGGCATTGGAGCTACTGATGCAGCTGACATTGAAATTCTAACACATAAAATTGAGTATTGTACACAGACTGAAAATGGACTATGAACCATGCTTACTGCAGCGTTCTGTTAATTTGTGTAAATGGACTGTTATGACTTCTTTTCAAATGTTTATACAAGTGGCTCCTCAGTATATTTGTCTGGTTACAAATAAAGATGTAGGTCATAATTTAAAATTACCTTTTGTAGGGTGGTTGATTTCCTTACATGGAATAATAAGAGCTATGTGTTTACTGAACCCATAGAAGTAAATATTTCCCAAAATTGGAATTATAATTTAATACAGCTTCCCAATATATCTGTATCTTTGGATAATTTAAAGAACATAATGAACAATACTAAAATTCTCAGAGAATGTCTGGAAAAAAGAAATAAAAGTATTCTGTATTATGAGGCATTAAGCATCTTGCAAAAGATCGACTATTTAGTCTGGCTGAAAAGACCAAAAAAGACATTACACACAACTGGTGGCATATCTTTACTGGTTGGTCAAAATCAGGAAAAAAACTGTTAAGTTGGTTGATACAGCCTGTATTGGTAGTGTTAGGCATTATAGTCATACTAACTATCTGGAATTGTTACTTAAGTTGTCATTTGTGAAAAACTTACACAATTCAACAAATCATGATGGTTAAACTAAATAAACTGGAAAAGGTTTCAATGTGTACAACTGAAGTTGAAAATGAACAGTCATTTTCCGCTTTTTTAAATGAAAAGAGGGAATTGTGAGAGTAAAAGAACAGCTGAAAATGGATTTCAGTGAATTTTTCTGAAAATGTAAAACAAATGTTCTGCATTTCAGTGTGTAGAGTGCACTCAGCTAAAACTCAGTTATCTAACTTTGGCAAAAACATATAGCTTGGCATTCACTGTTAATAGGAATCAGAAGTAAAATATTTTCTCTCTTATAAACTATGCAGCTTGTGAAATTTATTATCTAAAAGCAAGTCAAAACGAAATCTTGTATGCAGCTGTGTCTCGTCAATATGATACGCAAGATAGGTCAAGGACGAGAGTTATTCTTCGAGAACAGAATGTTTAAGATATGGGAAACAAACTGTCAGCAGACCAGCTTGAAAGGAAAGACTTATTAGTCTGGCAAATTCTCAAAACTGCTGATGCAAGCAGGAAAGACATTATAAAGACTGGGACTTTTTCTTTTGTATCAGAGACTGATTATTCTAAGTTGAAGTACATTTTGATGTGTATACGTTTCACTGTTAAACTAGATGTAAATCTTGTGTGCAGTAAATGAATGTTGTAACAGCAGAACTGTCTTAGTGTCTTCATTGAGTAAAGATACAGACTACCTGAATAGTATAGTACCACTTTACCAGAAACTGCAAATACTGCAAAAAACAGAGAACAACTCGGCCTAAATGGGTGCTGGTTATGTTGTTGGCATCAACCAGAAAACCTTTTCTATTTGCTAATATATGATTTTCTAGTAGCAGGCTTTCTTGTCTCCATTAGTACCTGCTGCATGTCCTCAGAAAACAGGTGCCTAAAGGGAATTAAGACTATGAGTCAGGCAGTCAACTGAAGTTGATAGGGGTCGGGTGTATCAAACACCCTTGATCTTTTGTGAGTAGATTCAATCTGTGAGGAAGTTTGTAGTAATTGCTCCTGGCCATTTCCAAAAGAAGGGAGAACCAATGCTGACTTGGTCAAAAAGGAGTTACTACAATGATCTTGTGAGACTTCTTATGTACCCTGGATATCACTGGAAAGGGTGGAAAAGCATACAGAAACATTCATGTCCAAGGAAAATAAAAGGCATCTGTCTTCTAAGCATTTATGAATGGAGTCCTGGAGCAGAATCTTGCCAGCTGATTGTTCTGAGAGGAGGTAAATAGGTCTACTTCAGGAACTCCCAACAGATGGACCAAAGCATAGAAGACCCCCCCCCCCATCTATTTTCCATTTGTGAGGGTCTGCCCTTGTCCTGCTCGGCTTGTCTGCCACACAATTTTCCACTGACAGAATGCAGGATGCCTGCAGAGTGAGACTGTGCTGTGAAGCTACATCTCAAGCTAACATGGCTAGTCTGCAACAATTTGAAGAGGCCTGGAAACCAAAAATGATTCAGAGAATTGAGTGCCTTGATCAGGGCAAGCATATATTTTATATTTATGTACTTGGGTCTGTCCTTGGTGTCCCACACTCTTTGTACTTTTATCCCTCCTGAAACTGCTCCCTAAGCAAAAAGACATCTGGCGGGAACTGGGTTTAAGGATATTTTCTGTCTCCACCAAATGGCTTCCCTTCTTTCAAATTCCAGCACTAGGATTTGAAAGGACAAAGGATGATGGTGCTGGGACCAGAGAGACTTCAGACAGTAATGTATCTTTCTCATGTGAATCTTTCTCATGTGGAGTACTGCCAGAGGTAATATGAAAATGATAGACACCATGATACCCAAAATCCTGAGTTTTTTTTCTCTTGCAGTGTCCAAAGTCTGAGTGGAAACCCTTAAAAACAACTCTAGATATAAATCTATTTTTCCTATGAAAGAAAAGCTCTTAGAACTGAAGTGTCTAGTAGATACCTCAGGAATGCAATCTTTTGTTAAGGAGTCAAAAAAGACTTCTGAATGTTCTTTTGCAAGCCCAGCTTGTCTAGGAGATCTCTTGCCCTAGTGAGCGATTCCTGTCACTTTCAAAAAAGATTCAGCATTCTGCAAAGACAAGCAAGTGGGACTCCAACAGCTGCAGAAGACATGGCTAACCCCTGGTCCACAGTTGCTGTAGGTGCTACACCAGAGGGATCTGGGATAAAAGATGAATAGTCTGAGGTGCAACTAATGGCCAGAGCAGAGTCACCCACCTGTGGCTGAGGCAAATTGCTAGCCTGCTGTGCAGGCAAAGGCTGTTTGCTTAACTTTTCTTTTTGTGGCTGGAAGAAGGACCAAGCGTTTGTTCCATGGTCAGGCTGAAAATGGTGTCTCTTTCTAGGGGAAAACAAGCAGCAAATCCTGACAGAAATGTAGTCTTTAAAAGTTACCTTTTTCATAGGAAAACACAGTAAAAAGCACTTTAAAACACTTTGGCAGTCTCCAAAAGTAAAATAAACACAATTTCTCCACAGGAAAAAAAATGTTTTTTTGGAATACTTTAAACATTTTTTAAACTGACAGGAAAAAATAGCGCTCCTTTTTAAAAGTGCAATACAGTCTGGTGACAGTCTGTTAAAACTCAAACTCCTAGCTTTAAAATAACTTTCCTAAACAAAAAGTGTTATCAAACAATTTTACCGAAGGAATTGTTTTCGCCCCAAAGGGAACTTATCTGCCCAGCAAAGGAACAGCACAAGTCGACCACTGATCTTCAAAAGCCTCAGAGGATCATATTCTTCAGTGGCAGGAAAGCTCTCCGGGCTTGGCATCCCAACCTATCTTTTTAGGCATCTCTGCTTGAACTAATTAATGGTCTGGGTGCATTTAAGGTGCCCTTAAGCTTTGGAAGCTGGCCAGCTGTTACAGCCTCTGCATGATATAACCCATATAGCTTAGGCTACTGCAGCAGTCATCAATATGAAGAACATTTACTGTGATCACAGACGGCCTAAAGGACAGCAATTGGATCAGACTCCTGTGGAGTTGGTTGCTTTCATTTCTCGGTCTGAAGGGTAACATTTCTTCCAGGATAGTTGAGGTACACTGGCATATTCACCCCTGTAAAAATGACAGTACAGGTAGACTTCTGAATGGCGAATCTCTATGCATCAGACTTTTCTCTTCAGTACAGTATTTCAGCCACAGCAAAGCAACATCAGCTGCTCTGGCAGGGTCAACATAATGCGTTCTTCTTAATATTTCATATTATACCTGAACTAAAAGTAGGACTTTTTGACGCATAACTAAAAAACCTTCTGCTTTAGGCACAAATTATGCCATTCATTTGCCTGCAAGGCTACATTTTATTGCAATAAATACGTATATTTGGTGTTTCTTTGGGTAGAGTACAAGGAAAATATTTCTACATAAAGAATGTGCAACAGTATATAAACAGTGCAACATTTGCTAATGTCAATATTTGTTTAAATGATGTTACACATATTATGACAATTGCAGATTATCTTCTGTTTCACAACTTGAGACCATTCAAGTGCATTATATTTGCCTTTCTTGAGTTCAGTTTTGCAGGCATAAAACTTTATAAGAGATATGTTTCTATGAGAATTACATAATGTGACAATGCCTTCTGACTGCATAGATAAAACAACTATACCTTATGACTGTATGGATCAGAAACATTGTTTTCCAGTTTAGAGGCGCAGAATGAGGAAGAAAAAACAAACAAAAAGATGCAGCGTTTATAGTTTAAAATAAATGTACCATTGTCGTGTCAGTGTGCACTGACTATTTTACATGTACCTGTATCTAAATGGTGTTTAAGTTTCCGCTACATACATACATAATTCTTTTGACAAATGTATACATATAAAAATCATTAAGAAAACATTTTTTTTTTATGTATATAAACCCAATAAGCAGTAACAAGACATGGAAAACATTCATCTGTTTTTTTCCTCCACTTCTTATTGTAAGCCCTATGGGTGTGTCTATCCAATAATCATCACTTTATTCCCTCCCTAATAAAATTAAAGTGAATCTCTGCATCGTTACACTGCTTCATTACCTTTTTTTCTGAAATAGTAATGAGCAACTCAAATGCCTTCTGCTCTGTTGGTCTTAAAAGCAAATAAAGACACAGCTACTGAAATCCTAAGTGGACATGGTTAAGTAGTTATCTGAATGAATAAGTATAGCAAGACTATGTCCATATTCCAGCAGATGCAGGTAAAAGTCTTGAAACAAACTATTAATTCAGCTCTATATGGATGCAAGAAAGTCCATTCCCGTAGAATGTTCAAAATCATGCTTATGTATACTGTCACAAAGAAGGCAAGAATCTGTCTTCAAGTTTCTAAAGCTTATTAAGTTTCCAGTCATACTCTTAGGATATGGAACAGATAAATCCACAACATGGCTGACGGTGAGCCTTCTAAGTAAAGCATGCTAAAAAGACTACAGACAGGTAAATTAATTAAAGTAATAAATGTACACATAAATATGAAAATAAAGGCACTCCAGTAGTTAAAGACTGGGACATTGTGGCATGCAAGTAGACAATTTTAAGTCTAGGAAGTACAGTAAATCTCTCAATCCACAGCTCTCAGCCTGTTATATCAAGGGACGAAGTGAAAACTAGTGATGGACCAAGGATTCAGATCAGCATAATTTTTAAATATTGTGTTTATTCATGTACAATGTTAACAGCAAAATAGGTTTTGCATTAACATACATTTGCTTAAGAATACAAAGTCTTAAGCTCCAACCACTGGCGTATAAACCCACAATGATTTGGCATAAAATCACAAATTTTATGAGGGACAGATCACAAATATGATGCAAAATCAGGACAACTGAGACCTCTGCTCGGTGCACAGGAATGAAAATATGCTGAAGGGTTCAAAAAAGAAGTACTTCACCTCATAAGATAGATAAGGTCAATGACCACTTACAGACAATACAATTTCACAAGTACCATTTAGATCAAAGCACTTAATAAATCTCTTGCAGGTCAGACAGCCGGGATTCTAAAACAGAGCAATTCTGAACAGCAGATCATAACCAGTATTACCCTACCTGTAGTCACATGTCATTAAGATTCCAAAGACATGGAAGAAGGAATGATGCTTATAGTGCAGCATGTTTCGACAATGAAAGAATCCCAAGCTGCAACACAGTTTTTATATTAACTAGTCTCCTGCTGCTCAAGACTGAATGCATTAAAAATCATACTTTAATTACTCTTGTTGTAGGAGAAAGGAAAGTAATTTGAAAAGTAAAAATTAGCACTGGTTATCCTTCTGTACAGCCAGTTTTGTCCTGCTTCTTCTTCTGTAAGATCAGACTCTCATCTTTGGGATATAGTAGAAAAGTATTTTCTGAAATTAATAGCTAATGGCACCCTTTACAGCTGTCACTGTATGACCAAGTAGAGAAAGATGCATTTTGCAAATGTGGAGAAGAGAGAGAGAGACATTTCAAATTAATGAAAGGTGTTTTCAGAACCAATGGCACACTGCTTTCTTCACCCCTAAATAATTTTAAACTTCTATTAAAGTCAAACTCAAATCTGCAATGAGAAAAAGACGAAATTGATAGGATCCTAAACACATCTGTTTCAAACTTCTTCTAAAATACCCCCTAAAGGTAAGCTGGCACGTTATTGCACAACTGCAGCATTTTGCACCTGATAACCTGATTTCTTACAATCGCTGTTTAGTGACTTTCAACTCCTGAATATGGAATACTATGAAGCTACCATAAATGGAGCACAAAACCTAAGCCATACAAGTTGTACATATAAAAATAGAAAAAGAAAAGGTTAATTTAACCTACTCTCTTCTAGTCATAATTCATTTATTTGACATGTTACAATTACAATAACAATTTCAAAATATGCCAAATTTGCACTACTCAAGGCAACATGAAGCTAGTAGGTACACGGCCTTTGACTAAGTCCACAGTCACTTGATTAGTTGACTGTGGAATCACTGAGGAGAGCTGCATTCCGCAGTTGGAAGGTAACACAGCATGTGAAGCAAAGAAGAATGAAAGAAATGGAAATGTGACCTTTTAGCTGAATCAACGTACTAAAACAGTACATGTCAGCATCAAGACAAGATGCAAACATTGGAAATGCTTGATGAAAAAAGAATTGGTCCAGCATGCTTGCCTCAAGCAATTTAAGTTAACTGCAGCTTACAATACTGTGAGAAACACGGGCAGCTGCTGAAACACAAGTAATCACAATAATGGATGGAGCCAGTGCTTACAAGCCTAATAAAATATTGAGAACAGCTGTAGATTAAGAGAAAGGCAGCCTTCAATTAACAACTCCACATTAACTAAAAAATGCCTTTTCTTTACTCTCTAACGCAATGATATTTTATTAAACATGACATTAGCAATAACATGGGCTGGAGTTTTCTCTCTGTATGAAACAGTACTGTCAAAATACAGCCTTAAAATGCATTAGGCATCTTCTGAACTATGTCTTAAGTAACCAACCTTCAGAGTTGTAGACAGCCTCCTTACCAAGTACAATAACCAAATTATACAAATTTTGATGTAAAAAGTGTGCTGCCCTCTGAATTGTCTACGTAGAGATTATAATCTCTGCTTTGATATCATAAATGACTGAACCCCATAATGCCTTGTTTCCTAAATTAAAGTATACAATATTGTTTTTCCATCATAAATGCATTAGTAGTAATGTATTACTTCCTGAAAAGACAAGCTACCAATTAGTTTTTGCAGGTGGAACACATCACATTGAAAATTAACATGTGCTGATGTAGTAATGAAACCACAAAGTAAATAAACTGCTCTTCTAAAGTGGTAAATCATTTTTGTTTAGCATAATTCCTTTCAGCTGCTCAAAAGTTAGCACATCATCATTTTAAGAGTGTAGTTATTTTAGCAAAACTAGATCATCTTTAGGGACTTCTCAGGACACCTGTAATTCAACTTGTAGAAGACCTATGTAAATTTCTAACAACCCCCTCCCCCCTACACACACACACACACACACACACATATATATATATATATATATATATATATGGATCCAAATGAGAGGGTTGCCACATTCACCTCCAGTTTGTACCTGCACTTTAACAGCTGCATAGAAAAGTTGGTACATATCTGCATGAATTGTGCCACCCCAAATAGAACCAAGATGCTCTCCTCAAATAAAAAGGAAGCCAATCTGGTGGTCCGCTGCCATAAACAAACTTTACAACAAAAGAAAGAAACTGTTGCAGAAAAGAGGAAAATCCCAGGATACAAAAAACTCCCTTACCAGCCTCAGTAAGAAGCTGAAATCCTTCATAAAATCCTCCAAAGCTAGTTATGAAAATAAAATTGCCAAAGATTCCAAAGACAACCACAAGGCATTCTATAGCTATGTCAAGAATCTAAATGGCAATGCTCAAATCTGCTCTGAGCTACAACAGAATGGCATTAAATATACTGATCCCAAGGATACTGCCAATGTCCTGGCAGATCAATTCAGTGCCAAATTCACCCCCCTCTCACCCCCTAAACTGCCCATCTCAATACCGGAAGATTGCCAAATTCCAGTAATAATGGCCACACAGATAAAAATGCACTCTCCAAAACTAAGAATACAGCATCCATGGGACCAGATGACATCCTGGGCTGTGTATTACATGAACTACAAAATGAACTGACACCTCACCTAAGTGTCATGTTTAATCATAATCTCACCTCAGGCTTTGTGCCCACTGAGTGGCGCACAGCTACAGTTATCCCACTTCACAAGGGGGGAGCCACCTTGGATCCCGGGAACTACCGCCCCATCAGTCTGACGAGCCTGATCTGCAAGGCCATGGAACATATTATCATAGAACTTATAAACAAAGACACTGGCAACCTTCAAACACTGGACCCCACCCAGTTTGCATTCATGAAGGGCCGATCTTTTCTCCTGAACCTGATTGACTTCTTCGAATCAGTCTCCAGAGCCGTGGACGAGGGGATAAGGTGGTCCACACAGCCTATCTGGAACCTCGCCAAGGTCTTTGACACCATCTCCCACTCTGAAATCATAGATAGACTTACTAAGAAGGGCATTAATCCCTACATCACTCAATGGGTTGCCAACTGGCTTACTGACAGAACCCACACTGTAAAAGTAGCCGACTCCAAATCCAGTTCCAGACAAGTGACAAGTGGAGTACCTCAGGGTTCAGTCCTGGGGCCGCTCTTGTTTGGCATCTGCTTCTTTGAAGTACAGGCCAACACTAAGGGACTCTGGCTAACAAAGTTCGCAGATGACTGCAAACTGGGAGCCATTATTGAATCCCCAAATGATGTGGATACTCTACAAAAGGGCCTTACAGAAACAGATACTTGGTGCCAGAGCCATGGGCTCAAGCTCAATGCCAAGAAATGTATAGTTATCCCCTTTGGGAAAAACATGTACCCGTGAATTACCACATAGGTGGCAGTACACTAAACACCAAAAGTGTGATGAGACTTAGGGACACAGGTGGACAGTGGTCTCACCTTGGATAACCAGATTGCCACAACAGTCAGGAAATCCTTCTATGAGGCACACCTCATCACCAAGGGCTTTTCATCCAGAAAAAAGGAGGTCATTGTCCCACTATATTCATCTCTCATTAGACCCATTATAGAATACAATGCCCTGTTTGGTATGTACCTCTCAAGACATCTGTAACAACTGGAAAGGCCTCAGAAATACCTCACTAAAAGAATCACAGGCCTAAAGCAGATGCCCTACGCTGACCGCCTTAATAAACTCCAGCTATACTCTGTTGCATATTGTCTACTCAGAGGCGATCTCGGCTTAACATACAAGGCCATGTCAAACCCACAGCTATTGGACATGCTACACTTAAAGAAATCCCAATCCCTCAGAACCACACACTCCAGGGATCTAAACCTTGTCATCACAATAAACAAAACATGCTGAAGGGATAGGTTCCTGACCCAGAGACTCCCCAGACTCTGGAATAGACTGCCCATACATGTCAAGCAGAGCGCCTCTTTGGCCCTCTTCAAAAGGAACCTTGGCGATTGGATGGGAGAAAGGAAATTCACCCTGGGGATCAAGTCAGTCACCCTGCTAGACAGGGGTCCAGGGAAGTAAAAAGTTTTCATACAAAAAACACAGCCAGCACTTGGAGAATTGGTTAGACCAGCGTTTTATTCATAAAATAGCAAGACAAACCGGTTTCGGCATAAACACCAAAGCCTTCATCAGTGTGAATAGAGCTAACACCAAATCCTATTTAAATACACTCAAACCAACAAACAGTGATTGTAATTGGCTGATCATAACTGACCATTAAGTCCAGGCGGGAACAACCCTCCCCCCAGTCTAACTATCCATTTTTTTCTCTATCTAAAATTGTATGTCAGCCAATAACATCGTTTCTTTTGCCCTTAATAATATCAATAATAGTAAACCTAAACCTGGCAGATGGATGCAACAAAACATGCTTATACAAAGCATTGCTAGTCCTTTGATGTTTAATGTCACTAAGATGATGACTAACCCAAAAATTGAAAGGCTTAGATGTTTGGCCCACATAAAAAGCACCACAGGAACAGGTAGCAAGATACACCACCCAATCCGAAGAACAGTTAGCAAAAGAAACAAATATCATATACCCTGGCTGTGTTAAGAGTGGTAAAACTGCTGATTCTATTAATACTATTACAGTGGACACAATGACCACATGGATAGCATCCAATAGCAGCCTCCCCTGTGAGTGTTACTTCTGTTAACTCTCTATCCCTGGTTAATTGGTGCTTATAATGACTGAGATATGCACCCACTATTTTGCCTCTCCTAAAACCAAAATGGCACCTGTCATGAACCAAGTGCCCCAGTTTATTATCCGCCTGCAGTATGTTCCAGTTACAATACCTGACAAAACATCTCCATATTCCTGCCATACATAGTAGTAAACCTAAGCTGGGTAGAAGCATTTCTAGATTTGGTCTTATATTTCATTAGTTCTGACCTATCCTTCCCAGATACCTGATGGCAAGCTATAGTAATAGTCCCAGGCTTGTAGCCCCTACGTTTAAATCTCTGAAGCATATCCTACCTAGAGTTCTCATATTGTGTAGCATCAGAACATATCCGTTTGAGCCTAATGAATTGTGATTTGGGAATGTTACGTGTAACATGTGGCAGGTGAAAACTGGTTGCATGTAATACAGAATTATATTCGGGCAATTTATGGAAGACCTGAGTATCAAGGGTGCCATCCAAATTCTTTGTGATCAAAACATCCAAGAAAGTTACCTGTTTTTATTCATGATGACATGTAAATTGTAAACCCCACTTGTTGTCATTCATATATTGAATGAACGCATTAAGGTATTCCAAATCACCCCTCCAAATCAACCAACAATCACCCAAATAACAACGCCAGATGTCCATCTCGGGTAAATATATATTATGAAGAGGATAATAAATTAGTTGTTGTTCCAAGTAAGCCATAAACAGATCTGCATATATGGGCCAAAAGATGCCCCCATGGCTGCACCCCGAGTCTGCCAGAAACATTCCTCCTGATAATAAAAAATGTTCATGGTTAGAACTCTTTCAGTAAGCTCAATGAGAAAGGTATTAAAAACAGGTGGATATAGTTCAGAGATCTATAACCAATTTAACACAGCCATGACATCCGCCTGGTGTGGAATATTGGTGTAGAGGGCTGTAACATCTAATTTGCATAAATACCATTCTCGTTCTGTTTGTGCATCAGATAGAATCTGCAAGAATTCTGTTGTATCTTGTATTCTTGTTCAGACATGTTTTAACAAGGGTCGCAGATACTTAGTAAGAAAAACTGACAAGGGCTCAGTGAGGGAACCCCTCCCTGAGACAATGGGTCTACCTGGTGGATTCGTTAAAGATTTATGAATTTTTTGTAGCAAATAAAGGTATTGTTTATCGGGGTCCCTCACCATCAGATGTTCAGCAGTGGCTTTGGAAATAATGCCCTCCTCGACTGCCAAATTAATAAAGTTGTTGATTTGTTTCTTGAAAGAAGAACAGGGGTCAAGAGACATGGGCATACAATATCGTTGATCTCCAAGTTGTCTAAAGGCTTCAGTATTGTATTGGCACGAGTCCATTACCACCACTGCCCCACCCTTGTCAGCAGGCAACACTACAATGTCAGTATTATTCATAAGCTCCTGAAAATCTTCTCATTCATGATTAGAAAGATTATGTGTTTTAGGAATACCCTTACCATACTGTTCATGCAGATCTTGGAGGACCCTTTGAACAAACAACTGTACTATGGAATGCATAGGGGGCATAAAATTGGACTTCTTGAAAAGAAACAAATCCTCGTTAGTATTGTTTGACCCATCTTGAAAAAATAACTTTAAATTCAACAAATGTGCAAAAGAGTATACATCATTCACAAAATCCTCCTCATGTACAAAGAAGACCGGGACAAGATTCAAACCTTTATTCAATAACACATACTGATTCTCAGTTAAAATATATGAAGAAATATTAAGCATATTCTGATCTGTCACTTGTTGCTCATCATGCGTAGTAAGGTCTCCATAGTTGGAATATGTGTTGTGTTTTTTATGTTTGCGCCCTGCCCAGCATCGTCTGACCCTAAAGGGGCATCATTGTTAGTGCGTTTGGGTGTGGGTGAAACCTGCATGTGTGCTGTCTCAGAGTCCGTGAAGGAAGAGGACTCCTCTCCAGATGTAGCCCCAAAAGAGGAAGTGGATTTCCGTAGAATGGATTTGGGACGTTTCCTGTTACGAAATTTGGGCACTGAATTAACAAATTTGACATTTTTATAAGGGCCAAAAGGCCTCCCCCTCTCGTAATCTGTTTGATCCCTATTACATTTGTGAAGATTCTTCTCCTTCAATTGCTTTTATAAAGATAGTAAATCCTGACCAAGTTGCTGAAGGCATGATTGATAAATGGCTTGCCCCTCAAATTGTTTAATTTGTTCACAAAGTAATGTAACCTTGTTCAAACTCTGATCAATATAACGATCATAATAAGAAGCTAATGCCTCCACGAACCCCATGGAGGCCTGCTGCTGTACCCTGGTCCATTGTTCCTGTAATTCCTGATCTATTAAATGAACTAGGGGTTGTGTCCACACCCGGAGTCCCCTGGGGCTAATATTTTTGGCCATATAGACCTTAAAAAGTCTGAAGTACCAAACATTAGACCGTAAGACCTTCATGCTTTTGGTCAGTTTGAAAAATATATCATTGCAATCTGGAGTAGGTATACCCTGATCAGAAGTGGTTGAAATACTAGTCTGATTATCAAACCCAAAAATGCTGAGATCATTACGATCTGAAGATAAACCAAGTAGAAGCTGGTTCAAATCCATGTATATATATTAATAACAGGAACAGATATGAAACACTATGATAAAAAAATAAAATGTGATAGGCTGGATAAACAAGTATCCCGTAAGACAAAAGGACAGTATAAGAAAAAATCTCAAATATGACACGCCTTAGATCAGACACAATATGTCTGTTACTGTATAAATAGTTAACATGATGACCTGTAAGGCCCCAAAACAAAGTTGTACATCATATGAAAAGTGCTCACACAATCAATACATAATACTATTCCACCTATCCATGATTAACGTGGATTATGAGAAAAAACAAGTGGAATCAAATACAGCACCAGAGACACAATAATAGCCACTAGAGCACTGGACAATATTCTATGCATGATCCAAAATGGTCCCAGAATATAACAAAGGTATTGCTGCGGGTCCTGATATTAGATAATATTAAGATGAAAAAACATTTAAATGTCAGGAACCCAATAGCAACCAATACCAATAAATATACGAACCACTCAATTAGTATAGAAAGGCTAAGTGTCACAACAATCTGTAAGAAAGTGTGAGTCATAAGCAGTACAAAATAAACAAAAACAAATAACAGAAATATTGTGTCCGAGTATAGGAGTGAGAAAAAACAATATACCAGCCTACCAGACTCGTACCATATTTAAACATATCCTGTGTCTCATACCTGAAAAATTCCAACACAATAACTCAGCTATTGGACCCCAAAAGATGATAAATCCAGGCCTAAAAAATATTTTAACAGACGAACCATGAGGCCCATATATCCACATTGAAGGCAAAATCAAAATAGTAATGAATTCAGTGATACTGGTACTAAGGGCCTCACCTATTATAATGGCTCTAAGCATGAAACAGGCCTGTAAAATGAAAGGTAATGCACCTACTAAAATGTATAGCTTACATATAACCTGATACAATATACATACATCTGTAGATGCTATCAACTTCCAAGCAAAGCATACATGAAATAAGACAAATACAATAAATGTCCATTCCGAATATCCCTGATAAATCCAGTCAAAAATGATGAAATACCAAATGTTTCCAAGTGTCCCGATCTGAAAATGTATTCATATATATCCAAAAAGCAGCAGGACAACACTGGCACCCATTCAATGTCCTCGTATTGAAGAGTGAAAAAAACGCCAAGTCTAAATAATGTCAAAGAAAATCATTCCCAAACAAAATCCAATCCTGAGCGATGAAGACAAACTAGAAAAAATGGGCCGTGTCAATAATCCCAGCACCTGCTAGAACAAGTGCAACAGTCATATAACCATATTAGTACACAATAACCTACACACACATACTCTATGAAGAAAGTCCCGGTTCCATCCCTGAACATATGTTAAATAAGCACTTAGAACAGTTGCCATCAGTTACAATGGTTAGGTTCAAATGATGTAAAAAATACCCAACACAAATCCAGATGTCCAAATCCAAAAGGATGACGATGGATCTCGGTCCCAAATTGGTTAAACAGCTACTATGTCCATTCAATAATCCCGTAAAGCCAACGAGCACAGAACGAATGCCAATTCAAGGGGGTATAACACAAATGATACCCACTAGCTAAAGGAGTCCTTCACAATTCCAATTCACCAGCTGACTGATGAAATATGACGTACCCAAACTCACAAAAAACACCGCCACTGATAATAAGCCAGTGCAAAATATGTAGCCAAAATAAATGAAGCACGATGACTTGGTTTAAATGAAAAGACCAACCTTCATAGAAAGCAATGAATATGACCATCCACTAGGAAAAAGTAGAGAGCAAAATAAAGATTAGACAAAATGGTGATAGCAAAATTCCATTCTTGCTTCAAGGGCTTGAGACAGCACACACACACTCACCGGCTAACTCCCCAGACAACAGTAGGAAACAGGATACCGAAACCACCCACCCATGAGCGCTCCTGCAAGTACGGCAGTGCACAACTCAACCAAGTAGACATCCAAAAAACGCAGCCAGCACTTGGAGAGTTGGTTAGACCAGAGTTTTATTCATAAAATAGCAAGACAAACCGGTTTCAGCATAAACACCAAAGCCTTCATCAGTGTGAATAGAGCTAACACCAAATCATATTTAAATACACTCAAACCAACAAACAGTGATTGTAATTGGCTGATCATAACTGACCATTAAGTCCAGGTGGGTACAACCCCCCCCCCCCCCAGTCTAACTATCCATTTTTTTCTCTTTGTTATCTAAAATTGCATGCCAGCCAATAACATTGTTTCTTTTGCCCTTAATAGTATCAAGAATACTAAAACTAAACCTGGCAGATGGATGTAACAAAACATGCTTATACAAAGCATTGCTAGTCCTTTGATGTTTAATGTCACTAAGATGATGACTAACCCAAAATTTGTAAGGCTTAGATGTTTGGCCCACATAAAAAGCACCACAGGAACAGGTAGCAAGATACACCACTCAATCCAAAAAATTCCATAAAATTCCCCGAATATAATTCTATATTACATGCTACCAGCTTTCACCTGCCACATGTTACATGTAACATTCCCAAATCACAATTCATTAGGCTCAAACGGATATGTTCTGATGCTACACAATATGAGAACTCCAGGTAGGATATGGTTCAAAAATTTAAACGTAGAGGCTACAAGCCTGGGACTATTACTATGGCTTGCCATCAGGTATCTGGGAAGGATAGGTCAGAACTAATGAAATATAAGACCAAATTTAGAAATGCTTCTACCCAGCTCAGGTTTACTACTACGTATGGCAGGAATATGGACATGTTTTGTCAGGTTATTCATCGTAACTGGAACATACTGCAGGCGGATCATAAACTGGGGCACTTGGTTTATGACAGGTGCCATTTTGGTTTTAGGAGAGGCAAAATAGTGGGTGTATATCTCAATCACTATAAGCACCGATTAACTAGAGATAGAGAGTTAACACAGACAACACTCACAGGGGAGGCTGCTATTGGATGCTATCCATGTGGTCATTGTGTCCACTGTAATAGTATTAATAGAATCAGCAGTTTTACCACTCGTAACGCAGCCAGAGTACACAATATTTGTTTTTTTGCTAACTATTCTTCGAATTGGGTGGTGTATCTTGCTACCTGTTCCTGTGATGCTTTTTATGTGGGCCAAACATCTAAGCCTTTCAATTTTTGGGTTAGTCATCATCTTAGTGACATCAAAGGACTAACAATGTTTTGTATCAGCATGTTTTGTTACATCCATCTTCCAGGTTTAGGTTTACTATTATTGATATTATTAAGGGCAAAAGAAACAATGTTATTGGCTGACATACAATTTTAGATAAAGAGAAAAAATGGATAGTTAGACTGGGGGGTTTGTTCCCGCCTGGACTTAATGGTCAATTATGATCAGCCAATTACAATCACTGTTTATTGGTTTGAGTGTATTTAAATAGGATTTGCTGTTAGCTCTATTCACACTGATGAAGGCTTTGGTGTTTATGCTGAAACCGGTTTGTCTTGCTATCTTATGAATAAAACACTGGTCTAACTAACACTCCAAGTGCTGGCTGTGTTTTTTGGATATCTACTTGGTTGAGCCGTGCACTGCCGTACTTGCAGGACTTCTCATGGGTGAGAAGTAAAAAGTGTGGGAATAAACTGCCAGGGAATTGTTATGGCTAGGCTTGTATAGGCCTTAGGGCCGATAGCCTAGTACAACCTATGAACCTATAAATGTACTGGTAAGTTCAGATGTAAACTTTTCTGAAACTTCCTTAATTGGCAAACTGTACACCAAAAGGCAAAGAATGAAAAGTTGTAAGAAATCCCCTCCCATTTAACCAAGAAAGTTAAAGGCTTTAAATCTTTCAACTGTCTCAGCAGATTAGCACAAGACGCATACTCAGTAGTCCACTAGTTTAACCAAAGTGATCTGAGTCTCACTTAGAGCCATGAAAGATTCAGTCCTGTTTAACCTCCTAATCCAGTGTTTTCTTTTCGTACAACTCAGCTGTGGGTTGTTGGATCCTACAGGCTCTGACCTCTGCACTGCTTTAGGAAGACTTTGCTTCAGGGCTCTGACTCCTCCCCAACTCCCAGTGCTCTACTTAATCATCTCAGATCTCATTTGCTACGGAAAATATCTGTGACATCTTCAAGGGCTCCGATTAACTATTCCTCATCAAAAGAAACTATATCCTTTTCTTGTGCCTGCCCTGTAGGATAGTAGTAATATAGTGTGTTTTCTTGGGTATTTAGTCTTCTCATAGGAGATAGAGTAATTTTAGTAGTTATAGAATTATAGTGTTTTGCAGTTCTAGAGTTTTCTTAGTGTGCAGCATTTATATCAATAGTGTTTAAAGTAGTTAGCTGTGGAATCTGCATGTCCTCCCTGTGGTCATGTGGCTTTCCTCCGGGTGCTCCAATTTCCTCCTACAGCCTAAAGACATGCTGTAGGTGGATTGTACCAGGACTTTAACAGCTGCATAGAAAAGTCTGTACATGTCTGGCTTAAATGTACTGGTAAGTTCAGATGTAAACCTTTCTGAAACTTCCTTAAATGGCAAACTGTACACCAAAAGGAAAAGAATGAAAAGTTGTAAGAAATCCCCTTCCATTTAACAAGAAAGTTAAGGGCTTTAAATCCTTCAACACTCTAAATTGCCCCTAGGTGTGAGTGCAAACAAAAAAAAAAAAAAACTGATACCATAACAAGAAAAGTACAGTTGTGTACACTTACCATAAATGTAGATGTTCAAGTGTATTCACTGTTGCAGTCATCACATTTGGGTTATTCCTACCATGGCAGCCCTCGGCCAGCCCAAATACCAGAGACTTAGTATTTCTGCATTGGTTACTGTTGCTTGAGGACTGATGTCTGGTCATCAGTAGTATAAAGTAAGGCAGCCGACACCATTACATCAGTTTCTCTTGCCCTAACCTGTCAGGAGCCCCCAAAGTATGAGGCTAGGTTCTGGTGGAAGAACCCCACCAGTGGAATATAAATACCAAAATGTCCCTTGTAAGGAAAGGAGAACAACAAGGAAGAATATTAATAAAAGGAGAAAGAGAATAAAGGGGGATGGAGGGAGGGAAACCAGGACTGCAACAGTGAATACACTTTGAACATCTACATTTATGGTAAGTGTACACAACTGTACTATGTTCTTCATGTTTCACTGTTGCAGCCTTCACATTTGGGTAGATTCCCAAAGCTGAGGAAATGGGTGGAGGCGATCAAGGAAACTAGGGGCTGGCGAGGATGCCTTGCAAGACTGCAGAGGCAAACCCTGCCCTGGATTTGGAGAAGAGAGGCAGGTGGTAATGCTTGGCAAAAGTGTGAACAGATGTCCAGGTGGCAGCCTCCAGGATGTCTCTGGGTGGGGACTCCTCTGAGGAAAGCTGCAGAGGTGGAGGCTGCTCTGGTGGAGTGTGGCCTGACCCCCTTGGGGGGAGGCTTTCCATGCTGTTCGTAGCAGAAATGTATGCAGTGTGCTATCCATTTGGAAATGGTTTGCTTGGAGATGGCTTTGCCTTCTGCCCCTGTAGCAAAGCTAAACAGCAATTGATCAGACTTTCTGAAGGATTTAGTCCTGTCCAGATAGAATCTGAGCTCTCTGTGCACATCTAGAGAATGAAGAATCCTTTCCCCCTTGTTCTGGGGATTAGGAAAGAAGGTGGGCAAATGGATGGATTGTTGAGAGCCACACTGGACACCACCTTGGGCATGAAAGATGGGTTAGTTCTGTGTTATACCCTGTCTGCATGGAAGATGATGAAGGGTTACACAGCCATGAGTGCTTGCAGTTCAGAGACTCTTCTGGATGAAGTGATGGCCAGAAGGAATGCTGTCTTCCAGGAGAGAAATTTTAGCTCTGCAGAGAAAGCTGGTTCTAAAGGGGGCAGGGTGAGTTTTTCCAAGACAAAGTTAAGGTCCCAGGCTGGTGTTGGTGCCCTTCTGGGGGGCCTCAAGTTGCTAGTCCCTCTGAGGAACTGTTGGGTGTGAGAAAAGGGGCTGCTCAGTTGGAAAATGAGCAGAAATAGCAGAGGCATGAATTTTTATAGAGGAGAAAGAGAGACCACTGTGTAGTAGGTCAGCTAAGTAATCCAGGATGAGAGGGATGGAGGGCTATGCTGTATTGGCTCCCTTAGCCTGGCTCCAGCAGCAGAACCTTTTCCATTTAACTGCATACGACTTTCTGGTGCTAGGACGTCTGGCCTCATGGATAACATCCACAACCTGTTTACTGAGGATGGCAGATTGGTTCGGGGTTAGGGAATCAGCCAAGCTGCCAAATTGAGTGTCTGCAATTGAGGATGCATGAATTCCCCTTCCCTCTGGGTCAGGAGGTTTGGAATCTGAGGAAGATGCCATGGAGGCAGCAGGGATAGGCTGCATAGCAACGGTACCCTTATTCTGAGCAGTACCCTGGGGATGACAGATATAGGGGAGGAAAGGTATATACCGATAGATTAACCCAGGAGAAGGATAGGGCATCCACTTTTCCAAGCCATGCAGTGATGCTCCCTGGTGCAAAATTTGCTGAGCTGATAGTTGGTGTGTGAGGCAAAGAGGTCAACCTTCGGGGTTCCCTATTTCTGAGTTATTAGGGTGAAGGTACTTCTGTTGATGCTCATGTGGGTCCAGAAGGTTTCTGCTTAATTGGTCTGCCAGAGAGTTGAGAGAGCCTAGTAGGAATTGTGCTAACAGGTGTAGTGGCATGGAAGAGGCTGTGAGCCAAAGGGTCATGGCCAGCCTGCATAGAGAGTAGGAGTGAGTCCCTCTCTGCTTGTTGATGTACCACATCACAGTGGTGTTGTCTGTTTTGATTAGGAGAACCCCTAGAGAGAGAAGGGGTTTGAAAGCTATCAAGGCGTGCTGCAGAGCCATCATCTCTTTTTGACTGATGTGCAGAGGGATTTGCTGTGGGGCTCCATTGGCCCTGTATGCACCTGCCGTCCAGGTGTGCACCCGAAACATAGTCTGATGCGTCTTTGGTGAGGGTCTTGATGGCGGGGGATGGGGTTGGAAGAAGGGCAGTCCGTTGTTGTGGGAGCATGCTGCTGCCCACCAAAAAATTCCTTTCTGAGGCAAGGAATTACAGGTAGAAGAGTTTCCAGGTCTTGAGAGTGTTGACACCAAAGGCTCTTTAGGTACCATTGATGTTTCCTCATATGCAGTCTGGTACATGAAATGAGTAGTATGCAAGATGCCATGAACCCCAGAGCTTGCAGGATCTTCCTTGCAGATAGCTGGGGCCTGGTGGCTAGTTGAGAGAAGTAGGCTGTCAGGAAAAATTGTTTCTCTGGTGTAATGTATGCCATCTGGGATGCTTTGTCCAGACTTGCTCACAGGAAGATTATCCTTTGGAGGGGCACCTGTCTGCATTTCTTTTCATTGATTGTGTACCCTAGGGAGGTGAGTAGGGTCTTTACTAAGGCCAGGTGCTTGAGCAGCTTTTCATGGCTGGCTGCCTGAATAAAGAAGTCATCCAAGGATGGGTAAATTTGAATATCTTTGCAAAAAGCAATGGCCGGGGCCAGACATTTTGTGAAACCTCTGGGAGCAGTAGATAAGCCAAAGGGAAGTGCAGAGAACTGAAAGTGTTGAGATCCTGCCCTGAAGCGGAGATATTTCTTGCATGATTTTCTGATAGGAATGTGGAGGTAGGCCTCAATTAGATCTAGGGTGGCTAGCCAAGCGTCCTTGGAGAGAATGAGTAGCAGCTGCTGGGGGGGGGGTGAGCTTTTTGAATTTTATGATCACCAGGAAGGTGTTTAGAATGGATAGATCGATGATGAGGCATCAGGTGCCCTCTTTTCTGGGCACCAGAAAAAGATTGGAGTAGAAGCCTTGGCCTATCTGTTCTGCACGAACGTGCTCTACTACCCTGAGAGAGCAGGGAAAGATTTGCTTTTGAGCCTCTGCCCACTGATTTGTTGGTAGATTTGAGAACCCTTTTTGGGTTGGAAGGGTGTGGAAGGAAAATTTCTATCCCTGAGACACAATGTTCAGAACCCATTGGTCCTTGCTAATGGTGGCCCAGGTGCTTGAGTGAAAGGAGAGTTTTCCTCCGAGGGGCAAGTGAAGGTGGGCAGAGAGGGGGTGGAGGAGGTGAGTCACTGTGAGTTCTTACCATAAGGGGGTGGCTTAGAACTTCCTGTTTTTGAAGTGGAGGTAAGTCTACTGCTTAGATCTCTGCCTTCCCTGGGGCTGCTTGTCTGAGGGGGGGTCTGTTTCCATGGAGCCTAGGCTGGGCTGGTTTACTCGGAGCACTCGGAGGAAAGGAACAGTGCTTGGAGGGACAATGCCTGCTGAACCTAGGGGGCTGGACCTGTAAAAAATCCTTAACTGTTTGCATAGATTTTGCTTTTTCTTCCATCTTTCTTAAGACTTCTTCTGCCTTGGTACCAAATAAGTTATCATTGTGCAAGGGGCCATCCAACAATTTAGATTTTACATGGTCTGGTAGGGGCTGTTCCTTAAGCCATGCATGTCTTCTAATGGCAGATGCAGTGACTGCTGCCTTGCAAGAAGCTTCTAGGGCATCAAAACCACAGTGCAAAGTGTGTTTAGTAACTTGATTTGTAGAATGCATTAAGTCTTGTAAATCTTTAGATTCTGCCCAAGCAGGAAAGGAAGACATTTTTTGTTTAAGTAGTTCCAAGGTATGCTGCTCAAATTTCAGCATATGGAGCTGACAATTTAGTTCCCTGATAGGAAGAGTAGCTGAGGTGTATACTTTTTTACCCCATCTGTCTAATGCTCAGGAATTCCTGTCTGAGTGGGTGAGATTCTTAGCAGAAGTTGCTTTAATCCCTTTTGGCCCTTGAGAAATGACCTCAGCGTCAGCTGTTGGATTTTTAAAATGATATTTGCATGAGTCAGGGACTCTATAGTACCTGTCTGGTTTCCAGGGAGCAGGAGGTAGGGCATCAGGAGTCAAGCTGGATTCAAGGAAAACATCATTCACAACATCCAGGACTGGGGGGATGGCCAAGGCTCTGTGTTGCGGAAGATCTAGGAATTCTCTGAGTCTCTTTTTAGACTGAGGGTTGTCCTGACTCTCCCATTGGAAATGCTCCCTTAAAGTATGCAGGGTTCCCCAAAGGAAAAATCCTCTGCGGGAGAGGCTGAAGGAATAGAGTTCTCTGCATCAGAATCCTCATAAGTGGAGACAGGTTGCATGTCTTCATAGTCAGATGCATCAGATTCATCTGACTCTTGTTCAGACAAAACTACAGGGGACAGATCTCTTTTCCTTTTTGAGGGGGTAGCTTGGCTTCCCCTGATCAGCATGATAGGGTCTTCTGCCATTTTAAGCATTTGAGACTGAAGCAATGTAGCAGGCAACTGAGCATGGGTCGTCAGTTTCTTGGGTGTGGTTCGAACCCTGGGCCTAAGAAACTCGGTCATTTTTGAAAGACTGGTAGTCGCGAAAGAAGATGTCGGTTTGTGTAGAGATTCGATAGTGCGAAGGACTTCCTCAGAAGCTGAAGCCTGCTCAGTGGCTCCGGACCCATTCAGGGTAGAGGTGACCGCAGGATACTTAGTCGAAGAAGAGTTTTGCGGCATACTGGACTCCGAAAGGGTCTCAGTAGCGGCCTGCGAATCAACTGAAGTGGGCATCAGGGGCTGCGAAAGCGCCTCACTGAGTACCGGAGGACTGACGACTAGCTTAACGGAAACACTGTCAGTAGGTTTGGACCTGTGCGGTCTGTGTCTGTCTATCTTTTCATTTTTTGGAAGATCTGCTGTCGGATGGCTTACTGAAGCCATGTCGGAATTCAAGGACTGTAAACGAAAATATCTGGCTACAATAAGGGCCTGACGATGGATAGTTCTGGCATTGAACAAAGCACAGAAGTGACAACAGGGGAAGTTGTGGTCTGGGCCTAAACAAGTGACGCAGTAAGAGTGGAAGTCTTGGTGTGGTATTTGCTTTCCACAGGTGAAACAATTAATTTTTTCTGACATCGGTTAGTGCAAGGAAAAAGGATCCCCAATGGGGTACGTAGCTTTAGAAGACTTCAATTTCAGTTTGGAGATGAAAACTCAGATAGTGCCGACCGGCATTTGTGTGAACTGCTTCTGCTTCAGGCACCATGACAAAAAAGACTGATGTAATGGCATTGTCTGCCTTACTTTATACTACAGATGAGCTGACATCAGTCCTCAAGTGACAGCATCCGACGCAGAAATACTAAGTCTCTGGTATTCAGGCCGGCCGAGGGCTAACCTGGCAGGGATAATCCAAATGTGATGACTGCAACAGTGAAACACGAAGAACATCTGGAATCTCTGTTGTTGTACTTCTTGAGCTCTCCTGACGAGCATTAACGACCATACAGGCAGGACAGTGCCCACATTATAAGTGCACAGAAGTATAGGGAAGTACAGGCAAGCGAGATACTAACGACAACAGAAGACGTTCAGGAAATGCTGCTGTAAAAGCTTGTGCATTAAGAACTAACAACTGATGCTGTGAGAGAAGGTGGCCAAATTTTCTTGCAGTCATCTGGCTGGGGACCACAAACCTCAGTTATGCCATACCTTCATTAGAAAAAGTGGTGGCTTCCAAAGTCTTTTTTTTTTTTCAAGCTAAAACTGTTCCATTCCAAGTAATGAATAAAAAATGTAACAGGGGTGCCAAAACATAGATAAAAGAGAATTTGATCAAAGCAACGATAGTCATGACAGTGGAAGGAAGGGAGTCTTTTTTCAATATTTGAAGTTATGGTATTTTAGCACACTTATTCCATCTTACTTAACATGAAGCTTCAGTAGCAGGTTACACAGCGAAGACAGAATCTTATGAAATGTATAGGTGGGAACAAAAGTGACCCTCAATATGAACAAACATGTATGGATTAATAGAATTATTTTAAAAAGACCACAAAGTGTATACTACCAGACCTCAAATATCTGTTCGGCTGAATGCAGCTCTGAATGTAAAAAAAAAAGATGCCCACCCTATGTTGTCTCAAGGATTTGTGGAAAATAAAGTAACTATTGTGCAAAATGTTATCAAGCTTCATATTTTGGAAAAATGCTATATAGGTTGCTCCACCTGTATTACAACAAATACAATGTCCACAAAGCCCATCTAATCTGATATGGTAAAAATGACAGAAAGCTACAGGAAAAGACATGATTTGCTATCAGTAAAAGATAAGAGTGAAAAGTATTTGTGACAACATTTTCTTCTCTTGAAGTTTTAACAGCATGTCAATGGACATCAAATGCATACCTAAGATATTCATAGTCAAAAAAGGTCAAAAGAAAATGTACAGAAAGAAATGGGCATTTACTAAACTTAAAGCCTTTAACAAGCTACTTTTCTGACTTACAACAAACATACAAGCAGATATGGTCCTCTGCACATTAATACTTGCAATTCCAAACACTACATGCTAATGTTACCGCACTTTGAAAGGAAGCTTTCTAAGGCACATATGACTAATCGCAACAAGAAAACAGTTTAAAAGGGACTGTTTGCTGTGTGATTCGAACTATAAAATTAAGATTCTGCTCAGGAATCAGACCTTTTAAGGGAGGACACAGACATTACACACTATCAAAAAAAACTTTATTAAGAAATTTTGCTACAGACAGATTTTAATATACGGCTCAAAAAGGAAATTGGAAATTAAAATTTCTCTGAAAATACAAGTACATGAGACCCAACTCAAAGAGAAAAGGGAGATATTATAAGGTTACTGATACTTCGGTAGGAACACATAAAAGCTCATCTCTCACTTTAGTGTAGACATTTGTCTACATCTCATATATAAGTAGGTTTAGTGCTGGTATGTGCCCACATCTTCCATATAAGCATCTCTAGCACTGGCATGCAACAACATCCCCCATGTAAGTAGCTCTACCATTGTTGTATAGCTACACATCTCTCACAGAAACAGCTCCAACAATGGCATGTGTCTACATCTCAGAAATATTTAGCTGTAGCAAAAGGTCTGGGCCAACAACTCTCATATAAGTAGCCACAGCATTATGTATGCTGACATCACCCATATAAATAGCTCTAATGATGGCAAGTGTTTACATCTCACACACAAGTAGCTTCAGTGCTCCCTTTTGTGTACATCCCACACAAAACTAGCACCAGTGCTGGCATTTGTGTGCATCTCACACACAAGTAGCTCTAGTGCTGCCATTTGTGTACATCTCACATAAAACTAGCTCTAGTGCTGTAATTTGTGTACATCTCACATAAAACTAGCTCTAGTTCCGCCATTTGCATACATCTCACATAAAACTAGCTCTAGTACTGCCATTTGTGTACATCTCACATAAAACTAACTCTAGTGCTGCCATTTGTGTAAATCTCACATAAAACTAGCACTACTGCTGCAATTTGTGTACCTCTCGCATGTAACTAGCTCTAGTGTTTCCATTTGTGTGCAACTCGTATACAAGTAGCTCTAGTACTGCCATTTTCTTCCATACAAGTAGCTCTAGCGCTGCCATGGGTCTACATCTCCCTTAAGAAGTCTCAGTAGTGCCACAGGTAGCACACTTGCCTTTGGTGCAAAACTGTGGGTTTTTCTCCTACACCAGGTAGCTGGATTAATTTTCTAGTTCTGATGCTACACAGTGGCATATGGGGGTTGCTTCACTCTTAAGTGTTCCATCCTTCAGATGACACATTAAACTGAGGCTGCATCAGCCTGACTCAGTGGTAGCTCAGCTTGAAGCAAAAGATCCTATGGCACCTATTGAGAATAGAAGGTGAAGTTCCCCAATGCTCTGGCCAAATGTCCTCTAGTCAGTATGAATACCACCTTGGGTCTCCCCTGAAAAGCTGACATTGGCCTAGTGGGATTAGGCATGGTCAACAAAGTGTAAATAAACAAATAGCTTGAGTATTGGTATGTACCAACATCTCTCATAAAAGTAGCTCTTGTGCTGGCAATTATCTACATTTCCCATGTAAATAACTATCACTAGCATGTGCCATCATCTCCCATATAAATAGTTTTAGAGCTGGCTTGTGCTCCATATATAGCCCTTATAAGTAACTCTAGCACTGGCATGTGCCACCATCTCCCATATAAATAGTTTTAGGGCTGGCGTGCATTCTACATATCCCTTATAAGTAACTCTAGCACAGGCATGAGACCGCATCCTCCATATTAATAGTTATAACACTTGCACGTGTCTGCATCTCCCGGCTAAGCAACTACAGCACTGCAGTGTCTCTAGATCTCTGGTATGCATAGCTCTTGTGCTGTCATGTGCCAATACACCCCAATATGAGTAGCTGTATAACGAATGCACAGCTAAACTGCCATATACAAGTACTTCTAGAACTGGCACGTACCCAAGTAGCTCTACTACAAGCAACTGTGCACATCTCACGTATAATTACTTAGAAGTGGCATTTGTCTACATCCCATATAAGCAGCTGTGTCTCTATCACCCACATAAGTAGCTCTACCATAGTCGTATATCTACATCTCTCATACAAACAGCTCCAGCAATGGCATGTGTCTACATCTCAGAAATATTTAGCTGTAGCAAAAGGTGCGGGCCAACAACTCTCGTATAATAGCTACAGCATCGAAGTGTGCTGACATCTTCCATGTAACTAGTTCTAGTGATGGCATCTGTGTACGTCTCTCACACAAGTAGCTCCAGTGTTGTCATTTGTGTACATCTCACACACAAGTAGCTCCAGTGCAGCCATCTGTCTACATCTCACATATAACTAGCTCTAGTGCTGCCATTTGCGTACATCTCACACACAAATAGCCCCAGTATTGCCATTTGTGTACAACTCACACACAAATAGCTCTAGTGCTGCCATTTGTTTACATCTCACATAAAACTAGCTCCAGTGCTGCCATTTGTGTACATTTCACATAAAACTAGTTCTAGTGCTGTCATTTGTGTACATCTCACATAACACTATCTCTAGTTTTGCCATTTTTGTACATCTCACATAAAACTAGCTCTAGTGCTGCCATTTGTGTACATTTCGCATGCAACTAGCTCTAGTGCTGCCGTTTGTGTGCAACTCGTAGTTCTAGTACTGCCATTTGCTTCCATATAAGAAGCTCTAGTGCTGACATGGCTCTACATCTCCCTTAAGCAGTCTCAGTAGCTCAACAGGTAGCACACCTGCCTTTGGTGCAAAGCTCTGTGGTTTTTCTCCTATACCAGGTAGCTGGATTAATTTTCCAGTACTGATGCTACACAGTGGCATATGGAGGGTGCTTCACCCTTAAGTGCATCATCCTTCAAATGACACATTAAACTGTGGCTGCATCTGCCTGACTTGGTGGTAGGTCAGCTGGATATAAAAGATCCTATTGAGAATAGAAGGTGAAGTTCCCCAATGCTCTGGCCAAATGTTCTCTAGTCAGTATGAATACCACCTCTGGTCTCCCCTGAAAAGATGACACTGGGCTAGTGGGATTAGGCATGGTCAAAAAGTGTAAATAAATAAACATAAAAAGCTTGAGTATTGGTATGTACCAACATCTCCCACAAAAGTAGCTCTTGTGCTGGCAAGTATCTACATTTCCCATACAAGTAACTATCACTGGCAAATGTGCCATCATCCCCCATAAAAATAGTTTTAGAGCTGGTGTGGGCTACATATATATCCCTTATAAGTAACTCTAGCACTGGCATGTGCCATCATCTCCCATATAAATAGTTTTAGAGCTGGCGTGTGTTCCATATATCCCTTATAAGTAACTCTATCACAGGCATGAGACCCAATCCTCCTTATTAATGGTTGTAACACTTGCACGTGTCTGCATCTCCCATGTAAGCAACTTCAGCACTGCAGTGTCTCTACATCTCTGGTATATATAGCTCTTGTGCTGGCATGTGCCAGTACACCCCCATATGAGTAGCTGTATAACGAATGCACATTTAAACTGCCACATATAAGTACTTCTAGAACTGGCAAATATCCAAGTAGCTCTAGTACAGGAGACTGTGTACATCTCACATATAATTAATAAGAACTGGCATTTGCTTACATCCCCTATAAGTAGCTGTGTCTATGTCACCCATATAAGTAGCTCTACAGCTGGCATGTGCCTATATCTCCCTTATAAATAGTTCCAGTGAATTTCCCAAAATCACAAATATGCAGCTCTAGCACTGGAGAATGTTGACATCTCACACAAATGCAACTTTAGCTCTCGTTTATGTCTACATCTCCCATGCAAGTAGCTCTAGTGCTAGCATGTGTCTATACCTATCACATAACTGGCTACAGTGCTAGTATGTCCCTATATCTCCCACATAAGTAGCTTGAGTGCTGCCAGTTTTGTACAACTTCCATATAAGTATCTCTACAGATGGCATGCTCTCGCATAATTATCTCTAGCACAAGCATGTGTCTACATCTGCCATATTAAGCAGTTCTAGTGCTGGCATGTGCCTACATCCAAGATTTCCAACATAAGCAGTTTTAAAGCTGGCATGGGTCTGCATCTCTCATCTAAGTAGCCCAGGCAATGACATATCTACACCTCCTATATAAGCAGCTCCAGCAATGGCATGCATCTACAACTTCCACAGAAATACCTCTAATGCTGGCATGTGTTTACATTTCCAACATATGCAGATCTTGCACTTCCATGTGCCTCCATCTCCCATACAAGAAGCAATAGCACCAATGTATGCCTACTTTAACCATATATGCAGTTCTTGGCACGAGTGAAAGCGCTTAACTTATTTGTTCCTCAGTTTGTTTTATTAAAAATATTTTCTCTACGTGAATTTTAAGCCTACAGAAGTCGTGTTCCTTTTGCTGACATAGCTGGCGTGTGGCAGTATAGCGTTTTGGTCTTTTTTTATATGACTCTGTTGAACTAAACGCTCGTTCAGTTGTCGACGATATATGCAGTTCTAGTATTGGAATGTGCACATACCTTCCATACAAGTATTTCTAGTGTAGGAGTGTGTTTACAGCTCCCATATAAATAGGTCTAGTACATCTCCCAATTAAATACCTCTAGTATTGGCAGGTGTCTGTACCTTCCATACAAGTATTTCTAGTGCAGGAGTGTGTTCACGGCTTCCTTATAACTAGCTCTAGTACATCTCCCAATTAAGTACATCTAGTACTGGAATGTGCCTACATCTTTCGAATAAATAGCTCTAGTGTTGGTTTGCACCTATACCTCTCATGTAAGTAGCTCTAGTGCTGGCATGTATCTACATCTAGAAGAAAAACTGTAGCAATACTAAACCACGAAAACCAAAAGTAGAATGACACCACACTCTCCGACAAATGCCCAAATAGATTCTGCTGTTGAATTTCAGCTTCCGTGTTGTAACAAACACTTCAAAGGTTCCAGAATAGCCAAAAAGATAAGCAGGTCAAGGTAAACAATTCTTTTATTCCACAGCACCACCACAAGTAAAATAAAACGGTAAACACAAGCGCTTTCGCCCATTCGTAACGGGCTTTTTCAAGTGTACTAGTTTGTTATAGAACTCCATATTTAAATAAAACAACCCTGTCATGTGCTTGCTTTGATTGGATTATCACCATCAATTAATTATGTATCAAACATTTAAAAGAACATTTTATAAAAATGTACTTCTTTCAATTAAAATACTTACATTCATAAAAGATTTTGTGTTTAAAAAAGTATATCCTTAAATACAATCCAAACTTATCCAAAATACATTTCACTGAATGAATTACCGAAGTAATTCACCATTACTAAAAATTTTTAATTTTTAAAAAAGCCCTGCTTTAACTTGCTGTACAGGAATCAGTGTTGTTACATCCCCTACTCTTTGTGTCATCTAGTGTTATTCCCTACGTCTTTGTCATACACTGTCACAAACATACAAATGTGCTGTTACTGTGTTTTGAAAAAATATGTCTACATATTCATACTTCATTTCAACCTATTTCTTTTGGCTCGAAGGATATCACCAATGCTAGTCCCCTCATTTAAACCTGGATGCTTTGTTGCATTTAAATTCAGCTGCCAAATAAGTTCCTTGATACCAAGAGCCGTTTCCCAGTCTCCTCCCCTTAGATCCTGCCTTACTTTGTCAATAACAAAAAATTTTAATGACATGTTCTTACAGGTCAAGGAATGCTTATAAAAAGCATTTGTTTCTTTTTTTGTTTTAATATCGTTTATGTGCTCATATATTCTACGTTTGAATTGCCTTTCAGTTTTGCCCACATAAAATGATGGGCAATTCTGACACAAACCTAAATATACCACCCCCGATGAGTTGCAATTATAGTTGGATTTAGCATGGAGAGTTGTTTTACGAGCACCAATACTAACTTGATCCTTATTAATAAGATATGGACACTGCTTACATCGGCCACATGGGAAGGTACCCCTTCGTTTGTGTACTAATCCTTGCTGTTTATCCATTACATTCATGTTTTGTTCAAATATTCCTTTCAAATTAATGTTTCTTTTTCTAACAAAGGAAATTTGTTCTGGGAAAATTTTGTTAAATTCATCTTGTGAGGAAATCATGGGCCATAAATTTTTAAACGTACTTTCAATAAATGTTGCATCTTGCGAATATGTGTATACAAAGCTGCCGTTTCTACTAATATTTGCTACCTCCTGTTTTTTAAATAATGTCAGACCTGTTCCCAGTATAGGCCTAAACTCATGTTCTCTTTTGTGAAAGATCTCGTCCGTTATAGCTTGAAATAATGTTGAAAGGTACCCCCTACTTGTAAATGCTTCTCTCAAAAATTCAACTTCCTCTAAAAACACCTTGTTACTACTGCACATTCTGGACGCTCTCACAAGCTGTCCTTTGATAATACCCTTTTTGATGTGCCAAGGATGACCACTATCAAAGTGTAGATATGCGTTGCAGTATGTTTCTTTTCTGAATATTTGCGAGGTGAAGCCTTTTTGATTTGCTCTTTTTGTTAATTTAATATCCAAATAGTTTAAACTTTCACGACTAACGTTATACGTGAATTTTAAAAATGTAGTAGTATTTTCTAAATAAACCATGAAATTCAAAAGTTGTTGTTCTGTACCTGACCATAAAATACAAATGTCGTCCAAAAACCTCCTATAAAATATGATGTTCTCTCTCCAATTAGTGGAGTGGATATGTTCCTTCTCCCACTTGTGTAAGACTATGTTTGCATAAGCAGTGGCGCAGGGGGCCCCCATAGCCACCCCGCTCTTCTGCTTATAAAATTCCTCATTGAAATATATAAAGTTGTTGTATAGCACAATTCTCATGAATTCCAAAATTGTATTAACTAAATCAAGGTTTAACCCTGATTCCTTAGCAATAGCTTGACCAAACCAGTCCAAACCTATCTCATGCGGAATGCTGGGAAACAATTCCACAATGTCTATTGTTACCATCAATAGATTTGAGTTGTCAGTTTCTTGGTCAATATTAGCTAAAAACTCCCAGGAATCCTTACACACAAAATCTAGCTGCGCTACATATGTTTTCAGATGGAAATCAATAAATTTACTGAGAGGTTCGGTAACACTACCTGATCCTGCTACAATGGGGCGAAATTTTAAAGGAGTAAGCCCTTTATACACTTTAGGAATGCCAAATAGCACAGCTGTTTTAGGTTTAGGAACAACTAAATAATTGTGTGTTTTCTCATCTAAAAAACCTTGTAAAAGCAAGTCATGTATATAATACTTAACTTTACTAACTGCTATGTTAAGTTCATTCAGCGAGCTAGGTTCATAAATGTGCGTATTCTGCAGTAAACCGTAAATGTAGTTTTCATATTCAAACTGTCTCATCAATACTATTCCCCCTCCCTTGTCCGGTTTCATTACTCTAGTTTTGTTCTTCTTTAACATATCCACTACTTCATGTAAGTGCCTGGGAAAATTACTTGGGAGTATGTTTTCATTTTTAGTTAAATTGTCCCTTAAAATCTTTTCAATTACTTCCTCAAATGCTTTAAGTTTGGGGTGGACAGGGGGGTTAAAAGTACTACTTCTAGTAAGTGACACCTCTTGTATCAGTGGATCTTTGAAAATTGTGCTTAAATTTAAATTCCTTACAAACATCTTTAATTCAATTAACAGTTTGGGAAGAAAGCTGGGCCTATTGGGTACAAATTGCAACCCTTTTGTAAATAATTCAAAAAAGTCTTCAGTAATATTGATATCCGTGTAATTATAAATACTGAAACTGTCAAAGGTGTGAATGGTACATAAGCCTTGTTCACTTAACACAGATGAAACCAAAATACCATTCTTACTGGAATATTTGTTAGAGCTCAACGCCTCTTGCCCCATGCATTCTGCTGGTATTGATTTGATTTCACCCGTGGTCTGCCCTGGGGAAGTGAAAAACCCTGTTGCATACTGTTAGTACTTTTTTGTGCTAACCTCTCACTTCTTCTAGGCATCTCACCTTCATTGTAAACATTAGAAGCACTATGTGTAGTTGCACTGTCCGTGTTCTCAAGATTATTCTGCTTACGGGTACCACCTGCTGGGTAGGCTCTCCCCTCCCTATATTCTATAAGGTCCCTCTCAAGCTTTCTTGCCTTTCTATCTAGGACCTTGAAGCAATGTTCATCTACTTCTCTGAAAGTCTCGTTGTATTTTCTTTTGTAACTCAAAAATCTATCATCATTAACAATGTTGTCATGCAATACATTTAGTTCATTTAGAAGAACATCTTCTTTTATTACATAGTCTTCTATCATTAATTTCAAAACTTCAATTCCTGTTTTGTTAAACAAATCAGTTAGTTTAGAATGCAGATTAGAACCTGCATGAGCGCTGTTGGGGTATCTAAAACATAATTAATTGATGGTGATAATCCAATCAAAGCAAGCACATGACAGGGTTGTTTTATTTAAATATGGAGTTCTATAACAAACTAGTACACTTGAAAAAGCCCGTTACGAACGGGCGAAAGCGCTTGTGTTTACCGTTTTATTTTACTTGTGGTGGTGCTGTGGAATAAAAGAATTGTTTACCTTGACCTGCTTATCTTTTTGGCTATTCTGGAACCTTTGAAGTGTTTGTTACAACACGGAAGATGAAATTCAACAGCAGAATCTATTTGGGCATTTGTCGGAGAGTGTGGTGTCATTCTACTTTTGGTTTTCATGTATCTACATCTCCCAAATTAAGTTGATCTACTGTTGAAATCTGTCCAAGTCAATTCTGTGGCAAGAAAACTTTGGAAGGTAATGTGCCTGTGATACACAAATCATATAAATAGGCTCTCCAGTCCCATATTAGGGCCTGAAACTATGAATTCCAAAGTTGCAAATATCAGTATTTAAAAAAAATGGTGGGCTTTATACCTGCAAGGTTGCTGCACCTCAGAGAACGGAAACTAAAACAAGATATCAAGATTTTTTTTTCAATTTTGGACTTTGCAATTTCATCCCTCAAAATTATGATGGACTTAACTAAAATTAGCACAAAAATAAAATGAATCGATTCAAATTAAAAAATTAAAATTAAAATCAGATTGAAATTGTCAAATTATGACTTCAGCATTTATGTTTCTTGACATTGTCAACAACTATACAGTAATCAGATATTCTCCATATTAAAAAATAACTACAAGGCTTTTCAATGGAGAAAAACGGGATGGAAGGAGGTTACCTTTCCTTCTGCAAGGACCTCTCTCTCAAAGGCAGACTAGTATGGTACATACAAATAAATACTAATATTTAGGTAAAATCACAACCAATATATAGGTAATTGTACTATGGTGTGGAAAGCTACATGATATCCTAACCATGACAATACAGTTCTTCCTCTGAAAAGGAGCTTCTACAGTTTTTTATGCATGCATGCACAGATGTCCAAATTGTTGCCTTTAATAAACCCTTTTGGCTGTGATCCCCCTCTGACCAGTGAGCCTCTGGTCAATTAACTAATCCATTAATCCCCCTGGGTGACAACAGCTCAAGGGCCCATTTGCTCCATTAGGACTAATGGATGAGTGCATCAGGACTGGGGCCTTTGTGCATGTGTGGAATTAAGTATTCACATTATACCCCCACATTCTCCCAGGCACGTCTGCAGAAGTGCAACAGCTTTGTGCAGATGGCTGATGTGAGGGTTGTTGAGCACTTTGATGCCATACTTAAAGAACCTGCCTCTTACACAGCAAGTATATTTGTGCATTTTCTGGTCTCAAATGGTTAGTTTGGCAGGCAAGATGCACCCTGGGTATGTTCACCAAACTCTGGCACCCTTAGAAAGGCTAGCAGACATAACTTCATCATTCCTCCTTCTCTCTCTCATGCTAGCTATTTTAATGTCTGGGCAACTATCAAAACCCAGGTCACCTGGGTCATAGTCAAGGTTTCATCACTTGATACCATGGAACTACTTGCCTCCCTCTTCTCTTTTGACAATGTATTTCTCCCAATAACAAAATCTAACAACACAGCTGAAGAAGCACTGTAATCCTACTATGATCCCATATTATGGAACTACTCTTTACCATTTCAAAGCAAACAAACTGAAAACTGTTCATTATTTTAACACCAGCTCATACAACACCTCTAACTCTTAGTTATACTCTTTCTCTGCACCTAACTAGCCTTTCTACTTACCTGCTCTGTTCCTTGTCAAATCCCTCACTCATTCACTCTCCTCTTTTACAATACATCACACCTCAGCAGGAGTTCTGTATATAAATGCAGCTCTCTTGTCTAGTTGACTCATTTTGCCCACTGCCCTCTTTTACTCATTCCACATCTTCCAGGCCTCTGAAAAACACCTATCTTAATTTTTCTTAGAGCAGAATTCCAATAACCAGGTTATCTACTCTCTAATCACGACATTCCTTTCCATGCATATAGCTTCTGCTTTCTCTCATATGCCATGTTGTGCACACATGACTTTGTAAAACAGTGACATTTTTAAATTTGTATGGACACATTTTTTTGTGTTAAGTTCAAATACTGTATACAGTATTTTTGTGCATGAAACTTTTCTTCCTGTGCATCGACTAAAATGTAGCATCTTTATGCCCACTTGGGACGATCACAGTAAGTAAGTAGGCAAATAAATATATCTGTCAGGAGTTCAAACATTCCTAATGTATATGTTACATACATAAATAAAGCTCTTTTGGAGTGAACCCAGAGAGCAAAAAAGGGACAATATAATGGACCGACAATTTTTATATTTTACACCAAACGTTTGGCTGTCTGTATAGTGTACAACACTACCTTACTGAGTCTGCTAGACAAAACATAGCTACTACTTTTGTACTCCCCACCCTATTATATGCCACTCCTATCCTAAACAAACTAAACTCTTCTCTATCAGCCAAACTAGAACAATGGTACAATAAAGTAGCATAATTTGTACCTAACCCATAATAAATGTTGAGGTCTCTCTCTCTCTCTCTAAAATAACTAAACTAGCTAGAACTAAGAAATTCTCTACTGTACTCACAATTAATGTCAACCTTCAAAGTATTACATGACCCCAAAAAAGTCCCACCTCCTAACTCCAGCATTCAACTATACACTACTGAGAGACCTCTGTGCTCTACTGACAAATCATCACTCTCCATAACTAAACCCAATGACGATGCAGGACACTCCCTGTAGTCACACTGCATTGCTTATAGATGGAATAACATCCCACTCCACTTAAGAACAGTCTGCAGCCTGAAGCACTTTAAATGCCAACTGAAGCTACACCTGACATTTGCATGGCTTTGCACCTGCACTGCACCTGGTTAAACTGGTACTAATACAGCTATATGTATCCATGCCATAACTCTCTGCTGCACAAAACTTAATATAATATTATCACAACTATAGCCTCCTCTTATTATCTCATCTCCTTTATCTTCATTGTGCCGCCTCCCCTCCTTCCTTTCTTTGGGCTGATCTACCTATATTTAAAAAAAAAAAACTTGTATACAACCCATGCAACAGTTATTTTTAATCAATTTTTTTCTAAATGATGTAACTGATGCAAGAATGTCTGAACAATGGAACTGTTGCTCATGAATGAAACTGACTGTAAATGATAAAACAATGTAACCGGGCCTCCACTGAAAAAGGGCACTGCTCTGTTGGACTTTTCCCCCATAAATAAATGCCAATAAGTAAATATTTCTTCTTCATGAAGTTCAGAAAGAGTTGATCTGATTTCCTAAGGGGAGACCTTCTGATACAGCATGTTAACTGTCTATGAACATGTGGAACCTTCTCCCTTGTGACCTCTCCTCACTCACCTCATTATCTCTCTCTAAAAATAGACTTAAACTTCTCCTCAAAACTCACTGGCTATGCCCATGTTCCAAACCAGACTAATCATCTACCTCCATTAATCTGACTAACCTATCCAGTGCTTACTGTCCTCTGCTACATTTTCCATCTTATCATATTTTTCTTATCTACCCTTTTTCATTATTTACATCCTCTTTATACATTCTCTTCTTAAGTAACTCCTTTGCTGCATTACTACTCATCTAACTCCTTTTGTTTACTTCTGACTTAACCTGTATTATGTCTCTATACTTTAATTTTGCACTATTTTATAACATTGACCTCAATGTTACATCCTGTTAAAACCTTTATGCTGCAATTTACATGTTTCCATTGTTGATGTCTTTATCTTTATGTTTCCATTGTTGATGTCTTTATCTTTATGTTTCCATTGTTGATGTAATTTTATTATGGCAATTGCTACTTATCCATTTCTGACTTAACCTGCATTATGTCTCCATACTTGAAATTTTCACTGTTTTATGACTTTTGTCCTCAATACTATATCCTGTTACAAACTCTGTACCATAAAACACTTGTTACTATTGTTGATGATTTTTAATTTATTAGGAAAGTTGCTATCATTATTAGTATATTCAATTTTTTTTGTTGTTGTTCGAACTTGTATTATTGTATTTGGACCATGCCTTGGAGCTTATCTCCCCAGGCCTCTACTGAAAATGGACATATATCCAGCTAGACTAGCCCGGTCAACAAATGTAAAATAAAAAATAAATAAATAAATGTGTGTAATAAAGGGCCCACAAGAATTCTGGAAGACAGGATAAAATGGCAACTGTACAGTTTTATTAGTCAATCCAACCAACACATTCTTCTTTCAAAGGGCTTCCCCTACCATAAGATTGTGTGACCTTGAAGCAAGTAATACTGAGTAACTGGATGTAGGCACTGACGTCTCCTGCGGGGTGAGGGGTAATGACCATTGCTGTTTTCCTCCTTTGAAGCTTTCTTCTGATGAAAGGAGACCTATTAATTAGGCAATAATGCATGCCAAGGTGGTGTTATTGGGGCCGTTTCATAGTTGTTTTTATTAGTACATGTAATATTTTTGATGTAAAACAGTTCTTCCTCCTAATGTTTCAAGGCTGCTGTTGCATATGTAGTTGCTGTTGGAAGAAGCATTTTACATTGAAAATATAAGCTATGTAAGTACTTACTTCAAACACACATGCAGAGGCACAGACAGATTTATTCACATATACACACACCCAGCAATAACAGGCACTTTCATCACTGAATACACCTTAAATGTCTCATCTTAATAAAATGAATGATAAAAAGATTCATATAATGCAAGCCAATGCAACTCCTCCCCCATGCCTCCCAAGCAACTACAAGCTTAAACCAAAAACTGCACTCCCTGAAAGCACTTCTATCACTAGAAGATGTAGATGTCTGTGTAGTCACAGAAACCTGGTTCAAGGCCTCAGACAGTGCCCCGGCCCTGGAAGGCTACAATGCCTTCCACACCTTTAGACCACAAAATGAAAGTGTGAAAACCAAAGGAGGCGGTGTTTCAATCTATATTAGAGATAAATTCACCTCACATCTAGTTAAACTGGATAACTCCATGGAGTTACTCCAGGTCCAGGTTACAGTGAATAAGCCCCCCCATTCAAGTCCTAGCCAGTTATAGGATGGCAGTCACTAAAGAATTACAGGCAGATTTTTTATTTTCTAAGTCAACAAGCACCAGAGGAGAAAGGCAATACAGACCTTGCTGGAAAATAGATTTATTACCACTGTTCCGGCTGGAACACAAAAAATAGATCCAAAACTGTTCAAAGCACAAGATCCAAAACTGTTCAAAGCAGATTTTTTATTTTGTTACAAACTCCTTAAGTTATCTGCAATTTTCAAAAAACAGCTTTGATTCATGTATAGGAAATTGACATTTGCAAAGGAGGTAACAACAGTCAGGCATCTCAAAGGCTAATGGGCAGCAAGCTTGATATCACATCTTGTGAATTTATCAGACTTCTGGTGTTAATGCAGCAACAGTTTGGCACTAAATATTATCTACTCGCATGTCACTTCTGTCACTGTTTTGCTTTTGGCATCCTCCCATTTTTGTTATTGCTTTTTGGTGCAGTGTTCTTGTCTTGCATGATTTCTACTGGTGACTTATCTTGCTTGTAGTAAACTTCTATGCTGTACAAATACCTCTTCTTATGTGTAGGTTGCTAATGTTTTGGTAAGAGGGATAGAATCTCTCAATGCTTTAGCAGTCTGACAGTCTAAGTTTGTATTCTGAAGCTTCTATGCCATATCATCTGTTTATATTAATGATTAAAAAATCTCAATATTATCTGTTTTGCCTACTGGCATGGATGCTTAGGCAGTAATCTAAGCATCTGCTGTCACTGCTATGCTGTGTATGTACATTTACCATAATGGAGAAAAGTAAGCTTTGTCAATTTGACTTGGTCACTTCTAGGTATTTTTCATTATGTTACCATGTCAGGCTCTTGCATGACATATTTTCTAAGTCAGTCATTATAAACCTGAATTTGTTTCACTCCAAGCACTCACCCTCTCTTTTTCTACTGTATGAAGAAAGGAGGCATTGTTTACATGGATAATATGAAGTTATGTACGCTTAAACTTGTGCCCACTTTTTATTAATTATGGTTTATGTGAACCCAACTTTGGCTGTTTAGCAATGAAATAGGGGAGAAATGGCTGGACTACCATTGCTGTGAGTTTGGAACTGTAAACTGTCGTTCCTCCCATCTAGCTAATATGAGATTGGCATATGTGTTAGCGACGGGAGTGCCCATCGCTACACCCTGCTTCTGATGGTAGTAAACGTTATTTTCAAGAACACATTCTATCATAGAACATAGTAATTCAACTTTTTGTGTGCTAAATTCACCATGTAAATTAATGAATTCCCTTGTTGCCTCAACTCCATAAGCATTGGGAATCACAGTGAATAGTGACTTAATGTCCATTGTCACTAGTAGAATGTTAGTGAATGCATTTTTACAAACATTTTGTAGATGATATACTTCTTTTATGGACGGTATCTTTGAGTGGACTAGAAACCTTTGTTCACCATCTAACATTCTACTACAGATTTTTTGTTGTTTGATGTTAAGACTTCTATGGAAACTATCAATTTTTTAGATGTCACAATTTCCAAAGAAAACCATTCATTAAGCACTGCCATTTATAGGAAGACAGTACAAGCTGTTAAGTATGCCCACTCTGAAAGTATGCATCCGAAAAACGTCTTTACAGGGGTTAAGAGCCAGTTTTTGAGAGCCAGCAGGCTAAGCACTAATGAAGGGACGTTTTCTAGCGAAATGGAAGGAAAGGCAGCTGACTTGAAGAGCAAGAGATATGACGCTGAAATTACTGATAAATCTAAGAATTTAGTGAAGCAGTTGAGAAAGGATACAGCTAAACCTTATTTTACGAATGGCTAGTCCCAGTATGAGTAAGGATGAGACAAGAGGTTATATCAGCTACATTATGAAATACAATAGACACACTCATATCATGAGAGATATAATTAGAAGTAATTGGATGATCTTAACATCTGACCAAGAAATTAATGATTTGATAGGAGAAAAAGCTTGGTTTGTTTATAACAGAAAAAATTATTTAAAACAATATTTATAAGGACGTTAATAATAAGAAAAAGACTAATAGCAATTTTAATAAGACAGGAACTGTTCCTTGTTATAATTGCGTTAATTGTACAGATATTTGCACCGATTCATCTTTTAGACATCCAATTAGTGAGAATAGCTTTATATTTAGAGCAAGGGGCACATGCACCACAGAAAATGTGATATATCATGCTCACTGTATACAGTGTAATAGTTTTTACACTGGTAAAACTAATAAGCTGAAAGATAGAATAAGCGCACAATTGTCATATGTATGCAGAAATGTATAAACAAATACTTTAGCGAAACATATATCTAGTGAAAGACCACAACATAAGTTTAAGTTTAGAATTCTACAGGTTATTTTTGCTAATAGTAATGGGGGGGTATTATAAACAAGACCAAAATGTTTCAATACAAGTGGATTAACTCTTTTCGAGCTGATCACCCTCCAGGACTTGATACTAGTGTCAGCATTAAACCAATTTTACAAGATAAGCATGATATTACTTAGAGCATGTTACACTATATGTGTTTTAACTTGTTTCATCAATGGGCACTTTAAATGTAGTTAATTGACTATGTGATTTGATTGGCTGCTTATTGTTTTTAAGGCTTGTAGAAGCCTTGTGTTTTAGATACTGATGAAGAGTTTTACTTGAAAGCTTTTTCATTTTATTAAAGTCATTGAACGTTGGACTTCTTGCTTCATATATTTTTCGGTTTGACTTAAAAGTGTACTCTGAAGTCCTTTAACTGTGTAGGTGATTTGTCTGGACTGTTTTTATAACATCCAAGCATAATCATATTCATAAGTATATTGTTTATGCCTTTAATATCCTCAAAATGTTCTCTTCACACAACCTTTTCCAGAGTTTCACTCATTTTTTTTTCTTTTCATAAAACATGCACTATTCACTCTCAACTTTCTATTTATATGGCATATCCACTTTTACTGATAACTAATTTTCAGTCTCCATACGAAACCTGACACCATCTTTTTCTTACTTTAATGACTTTAATCAATTCTTCTGGTAAATCTTCCCATGGATTTACATAATACTATTGTTTCATCACATTATTACACCATATACAGTGGATATCGAAAGTGTATACACCTCTTTTAAAATGCCAGATTTTTGTGATATAAAACATGATACCGCAATAAATCATTTCAAAACTTTTCCCACTTTTAATGTGACCTATAACCTGTACAATTCAGCTGAAAAACAAACACATCTGTTAGGGAAAAAATATAAAAAATAAAAAACGTATAATACACTAGTGTGCACACCTTTAAACTAATACTTTGTTGAATCACCTTTTGATTTAATTACAGCATTCAGTCTTCTTAGGTACACGCCTGCCATCAATTAAAGAGACTTTGATTAACCCCAAATAAAGTTCAACTGTCCTAGTAGGATTTTCCTGACATTTACTCAGTTGCCTGCTATAGCAAAAGCCATGGTTCACAGAGAGCTTACAAATCAAAGGGATCTCATTGTTGAAAGGTATCAGTCAGGAGAAAAAAAAAATCCACAGCATTGTATATACCATGGAACACAGTGAAGACAGTCATCAAAAACTGGAAAAAATATGGGACAACAGTGACGTTGCAAAGAACTGGACGTCCCTCCAAAATTGATAAAAAGATAAGACGAAAACTGGTCAGTGGGGCTGCCAAGAGACCTACAGCAACACTGAAGAAGCTGCAGGAATTTCTGGCAAGTACTGATTGTGTACTACTTGTGACAACAATCTCCCATATTCTCCATATGTCTGGACTATAGGGAAGGGTTGCAAGATGAAGCCTTTTCTTACACAGAAAAACATCCAGGCTCGGCTAAAATTTGCAAAACAACACATCAAGTCTCCCAAAAGCATTTGGAAAAATGTGTTATGGTCTGATGAGACCAAGGTCTTTTTGGTCACAATTCCAAATGGTACATTTGGCGCAAAAACACTACTTCATATCACCAAAAGAATACCATCTCCATGGTGAAGCATGGTCATGGCAGTATCATGCTTTGGGGTTTCTTTTCTTTAGCTGGAACTGGGGCTTTAGTCAAGGTGGAGGGAATTATGAACAGTTCCAAATACCAGTCACTTTTGGCCCAAAACCTTCAGGCATCTGCTAAAAAGCTGAAGATGAAGAGGAATTTCACCTTTCAATATGACAATGACTCCAATCATACATCCAAATCAACAAAAGAATGGCTTCACCAAAAGAAAATTTAAGTTTTGGAATGGCCCAGCCAGATCCCAGACCTAAATCCAACAGAAAATCTGTGCTGAAGAGGGCTGTGCACAACAGATGCTTTCGCAGTCTGACAGATATGGAGCACTTTTGCAAGGAAGAGTGGGCAAATATTGCCAAGTCAAGATGCGCCATGCTGATAGATTCCTACCCAAGAAGACTGAATGCTGTAATTAAATCAAAAGGTGCTTCAACAAAGTATTAGTTTAAGGGTGTGCACATTTACGCAACCAGCTTATTGTACATTTTTTTATATTTTTTCCCCCAACAGATTTGTTTGTTTTGCAATTGAAGTGTACAGGTTTGTAGGTCACATTAAAGATGGGAAAAGTTTTGAAATTATCTATTGTGGTCTCATTTTTTTTAAATCACAAAAACCCTGCATTTTAACAGGGGTGTGTACACTTCTACTTCTATCTTTCTCTACAGCATCAATTATTTTCTATGCTAATATTTTTTCTCGATAATTTTTCATTTCCGTATTTAGATATATATTTTTTTTTAATCCCTCCATCTCCCAGAACTTGTAATTATATTTAAACATTCTCAATATTAATCACTCTTTTCTTTACCTACTTTAAAACTTTGTACACATTTAACAAAGGACAATAAACATCTGAATTTTGTAACCCACCATCTTCACTCATTTACAACATACCTCTTTTTCACTGGGTTTAATCCTGAATCCTTTATGAAAGAGAACACCATCTGCACAACTTAATTTTAATATTTTTCAGGGATCATATAAACATTTGACAAACAATTTTCTCATTAATACAAAATTCTCCAGCCTTTTTGCTGAATAATAACCTATACGTCCTCCACAGAAGTCATATTTCTTTTATTTCTTTTATCAAACTCTCCCTCTGCATCATAACTATGTAAATTTTACCAGATTTCCCAATTTTTATCCCTAGCAAAGACATTTCATTCATTGAAAAATACACCATCCCATTTCTACCACATCAATCAAACCCTAACTTTTATCATTAAAGGAAATGGGAGAGACACTGAACACTTCCCTCATCCACATTTTATTCTTAGCAACTACACTTTCTATACATGTCAAAACTACTGAAATCATCACCTCCTTTTGCATCACATCTTTCAGTTTATAAGCTACTTCACTATCGCATTAATTACCAATGTAAAAAAGAAGTTGTGTACTCACCATACCATTCCAGGCAAGTTGTTCATCTCGCCTTCATTCTTACAGATGGGTTCGGAGCCGATCCTCGGCTCCAAGTCAGCCTACTACAAAGCCCAAGGTCTTCAAACAGCTCAAGGCCAAGTCCCTATCCCATGATGCACCTAGAGTTACCTCAGATCTTGTTTGCTGGGTCTAGCAATACAATATACCATTCTCTCACTTTTTTAGGGAAAACCCATAGAAAGACTGAGCAACCATGATAAAACTAGTATCTGAGTAATCGAAAAACCTTGGAGGGGGGTGGGAAGTAAGACTGAAAGCGAGGTGAACAACTCACATGGAATGTTATGGCGAGTATATAACTTCTTTATGTGAAGTTATTCTATTCTTACAGATGGGTAGCGTCCCATGCACCATCTTTCTTGGGTGGCTCACGGGAGTATATTTTTCAGGACAGTAGAACCAAAGGAGGCCCTGTCCCTGGAGGCCCTATCAACTTTGTAATGAGTGATAAAGGTATGAGGCCTTGACCAAGTGGCTGCTGCACAAATATTGTCTATAGGAAGCCTAGCAGAAAAAGCAGAGGATGTGGACACTGTTCTGGTAGAATGAGCCTTAATTTTGTGTTGGTAATATAAATTGGCAGCTGAATAAGTGAAAGTGATGCACTCAGATAACCATTTAGATAGTGTTGTTATTTCCAGTGGCATACCTTTCCTAGAATCTGAAAAGGAAACAAATGTTTTTTTTTTGATCTGCTGAACTCTTTGGTTCTATCTAGGTAAAATCTGAGCTGTCTATGAACATCAAGCTTGTGCAGCATATACTCTAAGTTGTTGGTGTGTTTGGGGAAAAAGACTGGCAAATCAATGATTTGGTAAGGTTAGCTTCAGTACAAACTTTAGGTAAGAATGAAGGATTTGCTCGCAGTGACACTCTGTCAGCATGAAAAAACAAATACAAAGGTTTTATGGACAAGGCCTGTAGTTCTGATACTCTTCGGGCAGACATGATGGCTACTAAAAAGATAGTCTTCCAAGAAAAAAATTTCAAATCACATGAGGAAGCTGGCTCGAAAGGTGGGATAATAATGCGTGAAAGCATAAAATTGAAGTTCCATGGGGTATAAGGGGATTTCACTGGTGGTCTGAGGTGGAAGGTCCCTTTGAGGAAGGCTTTGGATAGCTTGTGTGACATTATGTTCAATCCTTCAATACCAAGATGAAAATTAGAGATGGCAGCAAGCTGTACCCGAATTGTAGCTGCCGCTGCTCCTTTGTTGAAAAACGTCAAAAATTCTAATATAGAGGAAATGGGGGCTTGGTAGGGATCAATGTTATTATGAGAAGCCCATATAGAAAATCTACTCCATTTGCTAAGGTACAACTTCCTAGTGGAGGATTTATGAGAAGATATTAAAATATACTGCATTTCATTTGAGAGGTTATGGAACCTGGCGGTGTTGGGAATTGGAGCAGCCAAGCTGTCAATTTTAGGGAATGAAGGGAGGGATGAAGAGCCCCCGACGAATGCGTCAGAAGGTCTGGAACTGGGTCTAGAATCCAAGGCTCTTTCAACAGATAAAGTGGAAGGAAGGGGAACCAAATATGATGAGGCCAATGAAGGGCTAATTAGAATGATGGTCCTTCCTTCCCAGGGCTTTTGCTTTCTGTAGTACTTTGGGTATCAGGGGAATTGGAGGGAATGCATAGAGGAGACCCGGATGCCAATTGTGTACGAGTGCTTCCCTTGGGGAATCTCCTGGAGGGGGAATCAGGGCAAAGTAGCTTCTGCATTTTGTGTTCATGTGAGAAGCAAAAAGATCGCAGCAAGGCTGGCCCCCATCTGCGGAATATTCTCTCCTTTATCTCTTTTTTGAGGGACCACTTGTGAGGCAACAAAATTGCCCTGCTCAGTTTGTCTGCAATCTCATTGGATTTCCCAGGATGTGCATTGCTATCAGAAAGCGCTGGGTGGATGTACACTGCCATACTCTTAGGGCCTTTCAACAAAGGGGATAGGACCTGGTTCCTCCTTGTTTGTTCAAGTACCAGACCACTGACAAGTTGTCCCGTCTGAATCGCAATTGTCCCCAGAGGGAGAGAGTCCTGAAAGTACTGCAATGCCAAGAGTACCGCTCTCATCTCCAGGACATTAACATGCAGAAGTGTCTCTTGATCGGTCCATGTGCCTTTGGTTGTTCTTCCCTGAAAATGCCCCCCGTCCCCCACCCTATCAGTGAAGCATCCATGATCACTGTGGCCAATGTTGAGGGCAGGATAAAAGGATGACCTATCGTTACTTGAAGAGAGGTCAACTACCACCGAAGATCCATTTTACATGTGTTTGTTACAATAATGAGATGAGACATTGGGAGCTCTTGATAAGACCATTGTGAGAACACCAGCCATTGTAGAATCTGCATATGAAGAAAACAAAGCTCCTACTTTTCCTTCCCAAAACATCCAACCGCATTAAATCCTCTTTTACTATCCAGTCACTTAATAACACTCCTATTATAGTTGATTCTAGCTCAAAACTATTAGGAATCACAATCGACAATCAACTAAAATTCGACCTCCACATAAACAACTGTATAAGGAATACTCACCTTAAATTAGGCCTACTTTATAGGAATAAAAGATTTCTCACCCAGGAAGCTAGAATAGCTCTCACTTATGCCTACCTTCTTCCCTGCCTAACATATTGTTCACAAATCCTTACTAACCTAAACTCCTCTCTCCTCACTAGACTTGAGGCCACATACCATAAAGTAGCAAGATTTGCAACTCAACTATCCTATAGATCTCACCACTTTCTCTCTCTAAGATATTTAAACTGGCTTGAGTTACCTCACCTGCTCCTTCTCTCCCAGCTCCAAATCATACATGCAATTCTCTACCAACCATCTTTCTGTCCAGTCTTACACACCATCATCACTCACTATACTCCTACAAGAAGCCTCTGAAGCACCTCCCAAGACATCTTAAAAATCTATAAGCCAAAATCTAAAGCAGGGTGTAGTCTATACAGCTATCATACCTCTATCAAATGGAACAAACTTCCCTTCGAAATTCGAACACTCACACATCCCAAACAATTTGAACTAACTCTAAAAGAATATTTCAACAGGAAATGGATCTGCCAATGCTCAAACCCACCTTAAAAACCCTCTACTTCTCTCCACTAATCAATAGCTTTTTCCCCTCTCTCTGAAACTTTTATTCCATTCTGATTGTTTTAATTGTAAATTTAACATTCTACTCCTATGTTGCTCTTCTATTCAAACTACTATTTTCAAAAAAGAGCTCTAACTATTATCTATCTGTTTTCTTCATTACATTATTCTATACATTGTACTTGAAATTATGACAAAATGTAATCTGTATATTCTCAAAAATTCTCCTGTAGCCTGCTAGCTGATTTGCCTTGTTCTATCTGTATAATACCGGTTAGTAATGACAAAATGTTATATCTATTTACTGAAGCTTTTCTCCCCGGGTCTCTGCTGAAAAAGGGCTTCGGCTCAGTCAGACATTCCCGGTCAACAAATGTAAAATAAATAAATAAATATGCATGCAACCCAACAGAATCAGTATTATTGCAGCTGCCATCATCCCTAACAACTTTAGCACTTCTGATGCCGAAGCCTTGTCTCTGGATATGACGTTCTGGATTTGCTGACAAAGTAGTAATATTCTTTCTGATGGCAGTTTTAAAGTGGTGGTGGTGTGTCCATTTCTGCTCTGATAAAAATGATATGTTGCGATGGCAACAAGGCAGATTTTTCTGAATTTATGGTAATACCCAGTTGATTGTAAACAGAAAGAGTGGTGTCCCTGGCTTGTATTAACTGATGCCTGGTGGTGGTGGTGAGGAGCCAATCGTCTAAGTACGGAAACACCTGGAATCCCAAACGCCTCCGGTGAGCCGTGACCACTGCCATACATTTGGTGAACACTCTGGGGGCTGCAGTGAGACCAAAGGGCAGGGCTCAAAACTGGTAATGATTGGCTCCCAGCCTGAAGCGCAGAAGATCCATGGATGGTCTGGCCAATTTTATATGGTAGTATGCATCCTGGAGATCTATCAAGCACATCCAATTGTCCTTCCCTATGAAGGGAAGTATCAACTGAAGCGTGACCATCCGGAACTTCTCTTTTTTGACAGATCTGTTTAGTCTGCTGAGGTCCACAGTAGGTCTCCCATCACCTGTCTTTTTTGGAAGTAAAAAGAATCTTGAGTAAGTTCCAGATCCTGTCTGGTCTGCTGGGACTGGCTGGATGACTCGTTTTCTCAGCAACGTTTGGACCTCTACTTTTGCTTGTTCCCTGTAACTGGGTGGAACATCCGGGATTTTTGTTGTCAATGGAGGGGGGATGGTGAAAGGAATGAAATATCCTCTGGAAACTATACTTTGTACACAGTTGTCGTTTGTTATTTTGAGCCAGGTGTCTGGATACAAAGATAAGTGACCCCCAACTGCCTCCAGAGTAGGACAGCCAGGCCTCCTTTCAGGAGCGCTGGTAGGGCTTCCCAAAGAACTGGTCTCTGTCCCCCTGATTTTGCGGACCCCCTCTGCCGCGAGGGCGGTGTCTTCTATTACTGCCCCCTCCTCTGCCCCTGGATGGGGGGTACATCACGTGTCCAGAAGGGCTCCTTGGGATTTTCAGAACCACATCTTTCCTCCCTTTGGACCCTTGGGATAAGGTCTAGTAGGAGTGGAAAAATGGACTCCGACGGCAGAGTCTTTCCTTCCTGCTCAGACCTGGTCAAAGTTTCCTTGACTTTAGGAGCAAAAAGGGACAAGCCATCAAAAGGGGTGTTGACAAAGGATGACTTAAAGGGCTCCGCAAAGGAACATAAGTGCATCCAGGAATGTCTCCTGAGAGCAGTTCCTGTACCCGCTGCCCTACTCATTCCATCAGCTGCATATGAGATGAGATGCATGGACGAGTTCACTATGGAATTAAGGGTAGCGAGCTGGGAGGCAACTTTGTCTGAAGCTCCTGCAGCTACCTTACCCTGAAGAGCATCTCCAAGCTCTTTTAGGAAATCTCTTTGCAGTGTTGTGAAATGTGTAAGATAGTTCAGTGAATGCATGGCAAAAGTCGCTGAACTGTACATGTGCTTCCTGTATCTATCCATGATCCTAGAGTCTCTGTTAGGAGGATGGATAGAGGAAGAAGTTTCTGATATCTCCTTCTTGGTGGCTGCTGCCAATACCATGGCATCAACCGGCACTCCCTTAGTGAGAAAAGATTTATCCTGAGGGGCAGAAATAAATTTATTGGGCCTCCTAGGGACAGGCTCCATGGTGTCTGGAGACTCCGACACCCTTCGTGAGACCATCTCCATGAGCTCATCGAAGGACGGAGACACTCAAGAGTTGGAGGGTTGAGACCCGAAAGCCTTCAGGAGAACCAAATCATCTTCAGTAGGGTTGGAGGGCTTCCAGCCACCCCTCTGTTTAAGGATTTCTAATATATCTGCAAATGATATATCTTCAGAGGGGGACCATAGGGACCCTTCTGATTCATCTAAGTCTGTGTCAGATGTAAGAGACTCCTGTGAGGAGTCTAGGTGCTTCCTCTTGCAAATTCTCTTCCTGGGAACCTCATCAGTGGGAACTTCTGGTGAGGTCTCGGAAGAGCAGGGGCCACCCAGTGAGGCTTCCTGAGGCTCAGGGTCTCTACACTTCAAAGGGATCTGGGAGGTAGTAGTGGACACAGATGCTTTTGGGGAGGAGGTAGTTGGTCCTGAAGTTGTGGATGTCCTGGGGGACATTACTCTCCTTCATGACTTCAAATGCATCTCTGCTCCAATGAGAAGGAACCACTGGATCTGAAGAAAAAAACGATCCCCTCGGCACTGGAAGAGTGGGCTCTGAACCAGAGGTAGTAGCTGAACTCATCTGAGCCAAGACCCTGAGAGGCAAAGTTGGAACAGACAGGTCAGTCCAACTATCCTCCTCAGAAGAGACTGTGTCAGCTCCTAGACTCCTCAATGGGCACAGAGGAAGTCTGAGTAAATGGAACCGATGGCACTGGAACAGGTGCCAGCTCTGAAGGCTCCACAATCATGAGGTCCAACTCCTCTGGCTCCGATGGACCGGTATGGCTCGGAGGAGGAAAAGAAGTCGATCGCATAACAGTTTTCGGTTCCGAAACCACTTGGGTCGAAGCGGATAATTTAGCAAACGCTGGTGCCTGTAGCAGCTTCTGCACCACACAATCCACATCCAAATTGGATAGGTTAATCGAGGACCGTGATGAATGTATGGAGGGTGGTACCGACTGGAGAATAGGAGATTTTACTACTTCGGAGACCAGTTCTGAAAAAGAACGTTCGGCTCCGAAGGCTGTGGAGCCAATGTCAACAGTTTCTTGGATTTTCTCAAATCAGATGAAGAAGCCTTAGAAGACATGGAAGACTTGGGAGACTGGCTAGATTTATCCTGGTCGCTCAATGCTTCCTGAAAAGAAGATTTTAGAAATCCTCTATCAATGAGTTTTCTTTTCCTCTCATACCTCTCAACCTGGAAACATCAAAAATCTGGACAAGGCCCATGAAAAATAGGTACAAATCTGTACGCTGATCAACATCTAATTTGCATACATAATTATGTAACCCCACCCACTCCAATGGAATTGTGGGATACCAACTTCCGAATGCAAACTGAAGAACAGGCAACCAAAACATGGCACAAGAGTCCCCCTGCAGCCATTCCAATGTCCCGTTACCTGGCTATTTTGCCCCATTTACCATAAACACTAATGTATGCATACTGCTTTACTTCTACAATGATTTGGATTTTATTTTTACATTTTACAGCACAACAATGCAGAAACACTAAAAGATATAATCTGGTAAACAAAGAAATACTGTCTCACAATGAAAATAGGCTTGACATTAAAACTTCTTTGCCATTGAAACTCACATTCATTGAAACAGCATTGAAACCCACACCACATCCAAAGAAAATGCATCTGGTCAGTGGTGGATTAAAGATTACCTTTGGACTGTTTTCAAATCATTGGCCCCTTGCACATAAAACAAGAAACATACATGTGTTCTTTTCTTTATACACCATCCTGATTAAATTATATTCCTTGTATAATACAACACACATGTTAGAGCGCATTTTAAATTTATTGTTTGAACATTTTACCAGTAATCTGTACTGTATGCAATGAAACAAAACACATGAACCAATAATGACAAAACTGCCCAATTCAGAACTTTTCCATCATAAAAGTCTGCTTCCACACCCACACTATAAATAGAATGACAGCAGTGTAAGCCATAGGCATCTTGCACAGCGTCTCGCACTTATTTGCAATTTTATTTTTTTGGGGGGGGGGGGGGGCGGACAAAATGTCAAAAACAAGGGACACATTTTAAACATTGCTTGTATAATTTTGTAAAGTTGCTAGAATAAAATGTGTTACCATCATGCATTTCACTGGCAGGTTTTGAACCCAGGACTCTATGCACAACAGTCAGAACAACATACCACTATGCCAAATCAGCAGCTGCCTGTAAAATAGGAAGACTGAAACTTTATAGCCATCATTTAGTGAATTCATTTCTCACTTCTCAACATAGCTCTTAACCTCAACACAAAAAACATGGACAAACAAAAAAAGCCAATAATGGGGGAATACAAATTCAGTTCTCACTTCTCACTCACCATATCTCTGAACTGTTAGCACAAAAACAATAATAGGGGAATACAAATTGTGTGCTCACTTGTTATCATAGCTCTAAACTCTTAGCACAAAAAAATTGTTCTTACTTCTCATCGTAGCTCTCTCATCTCTTAGTACAAAAAAAAATCTGGACAAAGCTCAGAGCATAACTTTCAGCTGTTAGCAGAAAAAAAATGTTCTCACTTCTCAACTCACTCAGAAATTGTGGTGGCTAGGGATAGTAGGCTCTTTTTGAGCCTGAATACCTCTAGCCACCAAGTGTATTATATGGGGGCATTCACACACACACACACCCCTGAATAACGAGTGGTTCCTTACCCTGAGTAGTTCACATTCCTCTGTTGTTGCTGCCATTAATCCCTGCTCGCAAACTCTGCCCTGAGTAGTCCCCGGCTCGGCGAACTCTGCTGTTTCAGCTTCCTGACCTGCACACAAGTTCCTCTGCTGTTCTGTTCCCCATTCCCACCATTTCAGCGCTGCTCACAAGTTCCTCTACTGTTCCCCATTCCCGCCAGCATGCAATTCAATTCAGCCAGCTGGAAATGATGATGTGAGCTCCTTGAGCACAATTCCAACTGGCTGGTAGCCTGACGGAGCTGACGTCATTGTGCACATGATGATGTCAGCTCCGACAGCGAGAAAACTTTTAAAAAAAGCAAAAAGAAATGAAGGGTGCCACTTGGGAATTCTGGCACCCCTTCATTTGGACCCCAAAACTCGGTAAAAACAGAGTAATTTGGAACGGTTGGGAGGTCTGCCTCTCATGTAGTTCTCTGCTAGAAAAGGAATGGCAAATGAAGCAGCTCTCTTGCAAGTGCAAGGCTCCAAGGCAATAAACACAATTTACATGACTATCTGTCACTGACATCTTTTGTCCACACTTTGAACTTTTTTGAAACCTAGACTTGGGATGTTTGTCTTTTTCTTGGTCAGCCATGTTAAATCCTACAGTACCAAAAATATCTAACTGTACACTAACAAACTGTAGTATCAAAGAAGAATGGACACACACACACACACACACACACACACACACACACACACACACACACACACACACACACTTTAGCAGTCTTAAACTACAGAAATTAGCCCTTAAAAAAACAAATGGGCTGAATATGTATAAATGTAATCTAACTATACCTATCTAAATACACTCACACACAATGTCTAACATTTATAGAAGCTTATTAAATCCTACAAAGCTATATAAAACTATGCTAATATTTTTATAAAGGCACAACAAAGAAGGGAAAGGGAACACTAAAGGCATGTAAAAAACAAAGGCCAAAGGGAGCAAGAGAACTATCAAATATTAAAGATCTAAAGTTAAAACTATCAATAACTGTCACTAAATATGAATATGCAAGACAAAATTTAGAAATTTTTTAGAAACAAAGCTATACTGGCCTGAGCTGTTCTAGGAAACCTCTGATCTGTTGCAGCGACAAACTAGATCTGGGGTAACTCTAGGTGCATCATGGGATAGGGACTTGGCCTCAAGCTGTTTGAAGACCTCGAGCTTTGTAGTAGGCCGACTCGGAGCTAGCTCCGAACCTATCTGTAAGAATGAACGGAGAGAGAACAACTTCACATCAATAGTCCACGCATACATATTTCTTTACTCGGCCACACATTCACTAACACTCTCATTCTTTTACATTGATATAGGCTGACATACATACTCTCCTATTTCTATTACCTAATTCCATACTTCTTCATAACATCCCAAAAAATGTCATGTCGTACAGTATCAAATGCCTTGCTAATATCTCCTACCACAAGTTTTACATCCTTCCTTTAACTTGTATCACCCACAATTTATCTCAAAACCAATACAAATTCTTGACATCCCTTCTCTTTTATACCATATATACATTTTTTCCTTAATATCCCTCATCCATCCTAACGTTTTCCTCTGGATTATTCTTATAAGAAATTTATAACCTGTGTTATTTAGAGTGATGGGTCTCCAGTTTTTTATTTCGTTCTTCTCATCTTAATATCCCACTACCGAACTCTTCATAAACAAACCCTTCTGTCAACCGTTCATTCAAAATACTCTCTCTCTCTTTGCCAGTCCATTCATTTCTTGTATATTCCATACCCTATACCACCTGGGCCTGATATTGGAATCAACATTTACTTTCCTAAAAACTTCACGCAATTCACTAATAATTTTCTTTTAAAATTATTCCTTAACTCAAGATTTTTGTTTGATTTCCATTTACTCCTATACACATTATGATAAGGAGCGTGACTACTGACTAGCCATAAGTACTGTCAAGATTATCATCTTCTACGTCAAAATCAAACGGATGTTGCACGGTCTACAACCTCTTTGCTGTCAGTACAGAAGATGGTGCTGTTTGTCATCAGTCAGTGTCCTGTTATTGCTCACTTCATTTTAGTGCAGTACTCATGTCTTTGTGCAACCTGTTTTTGTTTCTCCTTTTCTGTTGAAATCACCATAAAATATTCTCTGAAAGCTGTAGCAAACACAAACTTTTATCAAAATTCTAAGGATTCTTCTCTGTTTTCAGACAGTACTTTCGAATTGACATGAAACTAGTCACTGTTCTTTTCACTACTAGTCACATATTCTCATTCTCATTTCTCACAGGTAGATAAAAGTTGTTAGGATTTTTTTTTAAATGATACTGAACTGACAGAGCTATCTAGGAAGAATGAAAAGGCCATGTACTGCATGGATTAATACAACTACTAACATATATGCATGCCATTTAATTTGTTTTTGAATTTTAATTTAACTATTAACAGCATAAGCAAAAACCAAGAACATTAATCAGGATGCAATTCATCAACTTAATTCTGTGCAAGTATTACTTTATGAAATGAAAAGGAAATAGCCAACCTACAGACATGTGCCCGTAAATTTAATTAAAACTTCCTTATACAGTAGAAATGTAATTACTTTCAGCACTGCTAGGTATTGTTAGTGCAGAGGTGTAATACCATGTAAGGAATAAGGGCATCGGCTATGGGAAGTTAGCATAGCATTCTCTTCAACTTAAAGCACTAAACCTACAACAATATAAATAATTACAGAAAAAAATAAACACTTAAGGAAGTTCTTGAAGCGAAAGCTTTTTTGTGTGAAGGTTGTGTTCGTCATTAAAGATTCATCCATGGTATCTGGAACGCCTTTTTCTTTGTCCATTGACATTTTTTGGAGCTTGATATGGATTTTATCTGCTTGGGTCTCGTCGACCTGTTCACTTTGTGATACAGAAATTCAAGAGAAGGTCTGATACATTTTTACAAGCTTGAAAATAACAAGTAAAGGCATGCCCTTTTTAAAGACGTTAGGTTACAGAAGTACGCTTTAAATGGCCTGTGTTAATCAAGTAATTTTCTTTACATGGTCTAAGTAACTATTGTGGTACAATTAGGAAAGTTAGTAGCAGTTCATTAAAAAGTTCTGAACTGTTTTAAACAACACAATTTCTCACATATTTAGAAAGCTGAATATTATCAAGTCAAGCTGTTGTTATATGTCATTTTAAGTAATTAATAGATGGAGCTAGATATGATAACAACGTTTTTGCTCTAAAAATTATATAAATAAAATGTTAAATCGGATTGTGCAATGAAGTCAGTTGTCTCTTTAACAAGTTTATATTTTCCAAGGGAACTGCAGTACAGTCAGGAAACTTACAGTCTATATGTAATTTGAAAACATGGGATTGTTGAAAAACACCATGTTAATCACACCTTTGCAGGGCCACATGACCATTTCAAGTCTGTATAATGTATGAACATTTCTTTCATAATGATAAAGCAGGCACCAAAATCGAAATATCAGGTATGTAACTAATTTGCTATCAATAGATTCAGCTTTATGCATCTCTAACTAATCTACATACTCTTGCCCTTTTCAACATCCTATGTACCGTGTTATCTTGGAGAGCTGTAAATTCTCACTGCAGACTTTGCAATATGGTCAGTTCAATTTACCCAGTTAATAAACAAACTTCTTAAAAGTTTTTGTTAATACCTTCCTTCTTGTAAAGAAAACTACTCATGCCAATTTTCTTTCTTTATCTTCTTTGTTCTTACATACTTAAGAGTGAATTACAATAACTAATTCTTCTGCAAGCATTCAGAAATTATATACAATAGGTAGTCATTGTGAAGGATGAAATAATCAGTCTGCCTAGTACAGAAGTGCAGAGAAAATTATAGAAATCAGTTTGCAGTACTGGATTCAGCTCTGGCAGAAGGTATCACTCAATCTCAACCCACCTTACAAACTCCAAAAAGTAAACTTTATTGCACTGATCGTTGCATTCTCCATCCTAGCACCTAAACTATGACACTCCATTCCTCTCTCAATCTGAGACGTCCAAAATTACTTGGACTTTAGACAACAACTCAAGGAACACCTCTTCACCCAAGCAAATGGCTGCTGCACTCCCTCAGGTCACATAACATGAATCCTGCAGCTCACTCACACACCCATTTATCCCTCTTTCACCCTTCTTTATCTCATCTTGTCATCCTCTTACTTACTGCCTCTCATTCATCCTACTTCCATCTCCTCTTTGCATTTCTCGCACTTCTTCTTTCTACTCCTCTTCCTTCTGTATGCCACTCACCATTTGTCTGTCTTCTCCCCATGGTATCTGTGAAGATAGGTGAAGGCTGCCAGTCTAGCTAGATAGAATTTTGTAGATAATTCTGTCATTTGTAAATATTAATATAACCACAGGCTTGTTCTCTTAAATGGAAAACAAATGCTGGTAAATGTTGAACTTAAAAAATGTAACAATAGTGCATTCTGCTGTAGGAAAGCTGATGAGTCAAGCATTGTGCAATTGTAAGATGTCAAAACTCAGAGCCGAGATGCCTAAATGAAGAAATTCTTCCTATTGTTTTGAGGCCAGAATTAATTGCTAGAATTTACATGTATAATTTCTTTTATTGCTCTGGCTTCCTGACCAGCTGCAAGATCAAAAGGGCTATTAACCTCAGATTTTCTGTTGGCCTGGGAAAACCAGAAAATTTTTAAGAATGGTGTAATGTGAAGCAGCACTGTGTTATCAATTTAAAGAGAGAGAATCAGAAAGCATTTAGCATTTATCTTGAGAACATCCAACTCACCAGCACTGCCTATGCTCTATATGTAAGTTTATTTTAGAACTGTGTTTTCTCTTAGATATAGCTAGGAAATAGGAAGATTGGATATTTTTTTTTCTGTATTGATGTCAAAAGCTTTCTACTGTATTATTTTAAGCATTTCTCTGTGATCTCTGAACTCTTGACTAGCACTGTGTAGTAAGAAGTATTGTCTTGTGTTTTTATTAGTACTTCCGTGGTGGTGCAGCAGTAGCGTTGTTGCCTCACAGCAAGAGGTTCTCCCGTTCGATTCTCGGCTGGAGTGCGGGGAGTGCCTTCTGTGTGGAGTCTGCATTTCCTCCCAGCAGTTGGGTGGGTGTTTGAAAGACATGCGTAAATGGGCATGCCTTCGTTGAAGGTTAAATGCCGAGCTGGCACCTCAGCATTCGTGAAAATCTACTGCCAATCATTAGCAGGCCGGTGTTCCACTGTGGCGACTCCTAACCGGGAAAAGCTGAAAGACAACAACAACAACATTAAATATTTTTAAACCTTTCAACTGTGGCTGTTTTGTGTAGAGAAAATTTAAGCTCTAGAGTACATTGCATGTATATAGTGATATTGTCCAAGTCACTCCAATAAGCTTTGCTGTTCAGTGACATTTGCCATTTGGTTAATAAGATTGCACAGTATAACTGGATACCCTTTCATAAGGGCCTTGTAGTAGCTGATAAATAGTGGGTGGTGGCAATAATTTCTACTGTATAGTCTGGGTAAAAGGGGCACAGCTGGAGAACCCATGCCAGCCTTCCTCAGGAGTATCTGTGTGGTTGTATATAACTCTTATCTGAAAGTGTGTGTGTGTGTGTGTGTGTGTGTGTGTGTGTGTGTGTGTGTGTGTGTGTGTGTGTGTATGAGCTACCTGGGCAGGGAGACAAAGCACTGGTTGGGCAGAGAGGGTGCTGGAGGTTTTAGCTTGCCCACTGAGAACTGGACCCTATAGCTGTGCCAGTGGGGGGTCTTACTGGGGATCTAGAGAGAAAGGGAGAAACCAGCCCGAGACTGAATGTGATCTCTGTGTGCTCTTAAGGGAAATTGTACTTTACTGTGTGTGTATTTATTATCCTCCCTTATGTGGACACCCCTCACTGGTGTTAGTGGTGAGGACTGAGGCTCTGTGATTGCTGGGCCAGTGCACGGGTGTCACAGTATCCTTTCTTGCAACTATTCTGACTTGCCTTTTTTATGTCTTGATCCCTTTCTATATAATTATATGCTGCTATCCCTGTAGCATAAGTCATCTAATAAGCACAATTCATTTTTCGTCCATGTTTTGATGTTAACTTTTTCTTGAACTAAATGTAGGATATTCTCACATCTGTACATAGATATATATATATATATATATATATATATATATATATACAAACACACATATTTTTGTTTTTAGCAAATCATTGTATCTGTAAATATGTTTTGTTCATTTTTTTCTTATGTTAAACTATTCACACAGGCTGTGCCTGCAAATGCTCCATTGAGATCATTGCACTACTCCAGCAAACCAATATAAATAAAATAAAACAAATCCAGGAGACAAACCAGGTGTGAACGTCTAGTTCAGCAATGCAAGAGCTGCAAATGTTTTAACTAAATTTATTTCACAAGATTACTAAAATTTTGAACATTCTATGTTAATTTTCCCAGTAAACAGGTTCATACATAGATACTAGTCACAATTACCAGACCATTAATGGCCTAGTCAAAACACTAAATATGAAGAGTTACCTCCTGCCTTAGCTGGGGAGAATGTGTTAGTGTTCATCCAATTTTCTGGGTTTGTCTTGAATTTAGCAAGGGTATTACTTTGCAGAGACAAAGTATTCATGGTGGAATATGCTGGGAGAAAAGTCTGTTGTGCAAGCATGTCCTAATAATTAGATGACAGAGACTGAGGCCCTCTGTATATGTGTTTAGCCATTAGTTCTGTACAGACAAAGTATGGCTAGGAGGGTAGGGTGTTACATGGCTTCAAAGATCAAACATAGATCTCTGTGGAGGAGTTTGCAGAAGACAGAATACAGACAGAAGGCGGCCAATTAGTTTGGATAACAAAGGAACTTGAGGCCTGTGAACTTTCAAATTACTAACCTTTGAGATCTTTCTAATTCAGTGGTATGTCTGGATAACTACACAGAAAAAGGGGCATTATATTCAATGATATGGAGGACAAGAAATGAGTACAGTACAAGTATGAGTTCTTTGGATTTGTATGAGACTCCCTTGGTTATTAACTTGGCAAGATAGAAGGATTTTGTAATTACAGTGGAGACATGATGACCAAAGGACATGGAATTATCCACAAGGGCTCTGAATGGAGATAGATAAGTCAGCAACCAAAGGAGTGTCATTCTGCTGGAATTAAATTAACCTCAAGTCCTGGTGAGTACCTTCACAAGGAGGACTCTCTCTTTCACAAAATCTCACCAAGATGACACTGATATATAGACTGTATTTTACATAGCATATTTCATGATCATAAGTAGGTTAAAACATAAAAAAGATAACTGGGTGCACAAGACCCAGGATACAAAATAGTTCCCAATCATGGTAGGCACATTTGTGCCAGGACAAAAAAGAAATGACAGTGTAGAATCCTCAAGACATGGAAACATTCCTACACTGGGTCTAGGCCAAGCCCAGGGGGGTGGCCCCGTGGAGTAGTAGTCCACAAAAAGCTAATAGGCCAAAAAAGAACCACAAAGATGATAAAATGGACTACTGAGGATAAGAAAGAAATTACATATTGTTACTATTATACAAGTAGCCCAGAATTTCCAGACAGAAGATGTACAAAAAGACTGAGAGAGAAATTAGAGGAAAAAAAAACACTTCCACAAGAAAAACTGTCAGAAGCTTCAAATAAAAATACACAGACCAAGAATCCTTGATCAATTTGGAAAAAGAATCTAGAGACTTTTGAAAGGTATAAAAAAGAAATATGTACATGGGAAAGAAAGAGAGATCTGATATGGTGCAATATTTATGCAAAGGATAAAGCCAAATAAATCAACACAAAAAAGCGGCCCCAAATATATATGAAGAGAAATATAGACAAAGGCATCCAGATATGGAAAAATAAGATCAGAAAAGGGAACGTAGTACAGAAGATTAGTAAAGTAGAATTAAAAAAAATGAAAATGAAGTTATGGAATACTTGTGAAGTGAGGGATTTAGTGCAGAAAGTCTAGCACAGGTTACATCACAGCATGATGGAATGACTCCACAGATTAAGGAGAAACAGGAGGATCAGGGGACATCTGAAGAAGAAATATGGACAAGGGAAATAAAAAAGATTTAATATTTATTTATTGCATTTGTTGACCGGGAAAGTCAACTGGGCCTAGGAAGGGCCATTTTCAGTGGTGGCCTGGGGAGAAAAGCTCCACAGTATTACATACATAAGCTCCACAGTAATACATACATAATTAATAGAACAATGTTGATGCATACAAAAGTAAAAAACAAAGTTGAAACACAGGACAATGTCATTCCATTAATTACATACAAAAACCGTTAACTGTATGCAAGAGTAAACTGTGTTAATGTGTAGGACCAAGTATTATGGGCAGTAGTATGACATGAGACGAAAAGTAGTGGCAGAAGTGGAAGTAATGTATTACAGTCAGCTATAGATGTGAAAGTAGTGATGCCATGTATTTGGATAAACACATGAGTATATACATATATTTGTTGAGGTCTAAGGTGAGGAGAGATGACTTCAGGGTAGAAAGCAGGTTAAAGATCAGACTTAGTCGAGGTGACAGAAATGAGGAATGGTACAGAGGAGAAGAGGAGAGTATTTTTTTTTTTAAATAAGGATTGATAGAGGTTGAAATTCTAGAGATGGTGTAATACTTATGCAAAGGAGAAAGCAAAACTAATGAATACAAAAAGAGCAGCACCAAAGATATTTGGAGAGAGATACAGGCAAAGGCATCTGGACATGAAAACTTTACAATACAAAAAATAGGAAAACATAAGAAAAGAGGATTAATAATGGAGACTTTAAAGAAATAGAAACTGAGGTTATGGAGTACCTGCAAGGTGAAGGATTTAGTGTAGAAAATCTAACTCAGAAAACACAACAGCAAAACAGAGCAATGGATCCCCAAATTAAGTAGAAACCAGTGGATAAAGAAAGATCTAATCTAAGTTGCTATATGAAGATACTTTGGAGCCTTCCATAAGAAACCAGTATAAACATTCAGTTGGAGTTGCATAGCAAGGGGAGGAACAAGAAACTGTGGCAACTCTGATGCAGTCAATGTTGTGGAGTGATATGCCAGTGAATTCTCATATGAAAGAGCACCAGATGATACATGATGAAATTGAACATAATGTGGCACAGGAAGATGCTCTGGAACATTCTACACAATGCCCACAGGAAATAGAGAACAAAGAATGTGCCCTCAGTTTAGAAGAAAATGATCTAAGAGAAGAGTTGCTTGATTTAACAGAGATGGACAGACATATTAAGATCAATGAAAGAAATAGACTACAGAAAGTCAGTAAAACCCAAAGAGTTAGAAGTTTGATAAAACAAATGAACACAAAACTAGGACTGTCCACAGAGACATATGTGATACAACAGAAGTAAATGGGATACATCACTGTGCAGCTAAATTAATAACAGATAAAGTCTTACCACAAAAACACAGGGTAGCAAGGGAAAGGAAGGGGAGAAAATGAATGCCATCATAGAAGTATCGAATAGAGAAAACTATAACGGAATTAAGACAGTAAGTGTCACTGCTAGAAGAGTATAGAAGAGGAAAAGTACAGCTGTGTACACTTACCATAAACGTAGATGTTCAAGTGTATTCACTGTTGCAGTCATTACATTCGGGTTATCTGCTTGCAGTAGCCCTCAGTCGGCCTGATTAACAAAGTCTTGGGTCCTGCATGGGTTGCTGTCCCTTCTTCCATGACATCAGGTCGGCAGGAATACAAAACATGTAGCTGACGTCATTACAATAGTTTCTTGCCCCAGATGTCAGGTGCCCCCCTAATGGGAAGCAATCAAATCTATAAATACAAGGATATACCTCACACCAAAAAGCTTTTTGAGCATAGTATTTGCTTTTTTGTTGAAGTGAGAGTAGAGGTATAGCCAAAAGAAGAAAGGGGGGGCAGAGGGAGGGTAACCATGACTGCAACAGTGAATACACTCGAACATCTACATTTATGTTAAGTGTACACAATTGTACTATGTTCTTTGTGTTTCACTGTTGCAGTCATTACATTTGGGTAGATTCCCAAAGCTAAGGTTGGAAGGAGAAATTGAAATAGAATTAGCAATAAGGCCGTGCAAGACTGCAGTGGCAAAACCAGCTCTGGATTTAGAGAAAATTGGCAAATGATAATGCTCGGTGAAAGTATGTACAGAACTCCAGGTAGCAGCTTCTAGGATGTCCCTAGTAGGGACGCCCCTAAGAAAGGCTGTAGAAGTAGAAGTAGATGTAGCCCTGGTTGAATGGGGTCTGATGCCCTGTGGGATAGGTTTTCCATGGTGCTTATAGCAGAAATGAATGCAGTGGCCTATCCATTTTGAAATGGTTTGTTTTGAAATAGCTTTCCCCTCTGTCCCTGCAGCAAATGCCACCAGCAGTTGTTCAGATTTCTTTTGAGGTTTAGTCCTGTCCAAGTAGAATCTAAGCTGTATGTGCACATCTAAAGAGTGCAGTATCCATTCCCCTTTGCTCTGTGGGTTAGGAAAGAAGGTAGGCAAATGAATGGACTGATTAAGAGCTACATTGGATACCACCTTAGGCATGAAGGAGGGATTGGTTCTGAGGGACACCCTGTCCGCATGAAAGATGATGAAAGGTTCCACCACCATAAGGGCCTGTAATTCAGATACCCTTCTTGCAGGAGTGATTGCTAGAAGGAAAGCTGTTTTCCAGGAAAGAAATTTTAAATCTGCAGTAGCAGCTGGCTTGAAAGGAGGAAGAGTGAGTTTCTCCAAGACAAAGTTAAGGTCCCAGGCTGGAGTTAGAGCTCTTCTGGGTGGGCTTAAATTTTTGGCCCCTCTGAGGAAATGCTTGAGCAGTGGGTGAGAGAAGGGGGAGGGCTCTGTGCTATAATGAGCTGAAATGGCTGAGACATGAATTTTGATGGAGGAAAAGGACAGGCCCTTATGAATCATCTCAGTCAAGTATTGTAGTATCTGAGGTAAACGGCACTGCTGCGTTCATTCCTTGAGACTGGTTCCAGGCACAAAATCTTTTCCATTTTGCAGCATAAGATTTTCTAGTACTAGGCCTCCTTGCCTCTAAAATATCAATCACAGATTTATTGAGGGATGGTAAAGGAGAGATTATGTAATAAGCCAGGCTGCTAGGTTCGGGGTTTGCAGCTGAGGGTGCAGAATCTGGTTCTCCTGCTGAGACAACAGGGAAGGAGTTTGAGGCATGTGCCATGGAGCCAAGCGTGACACACTGCACAAGACTGGGTACCAATGTTGGCGAGGCCAGTCTGGTGCAATTAAATTCATCCTTGGCTTGTCCTGTTTGATCTTTAGTAGTACCTTGGAGAGCAGAGGCAGAGGAGGAAAGGCATAAACTGATAGGTTTTTCCAGCTGAAGGATAGGGCATCCACTTTCCAAACTACCTTGTGCGGAGAATCCTTGTGCAAAATTTGTCCAGTTGATAGTTCTGGTGGGAGGCAAACAGGTCTATATCTGGGCTTCCCATTTGCTTGTCAACATGTTGAAAATCCTTGGTTCCAGTTTCTACTCGTGTGGGTACATGAGGTTTCTGCTTAGTCCGTCTGCCAATGTATTTAGTTTTCTTGGCAGGAATTGAGCTTCTAGATTCACTTGGTAGCTCAAGGCTGTGTTCCACAATGCCATGGCTTGTCTGCAGAGGGGGTAAGAATGGGTACCCCCTGCTTGTTTATGTACCACATTACAGTGGTGTTGTCCATCTTTACCATTAGTTGTCCTGGAAGAATGTGGTCATTGAAGGCTGTCAGAGCATTCTGTACAGCTAACATTTCCTTTTGAATTATGTGTAGGTGTATTTGACTTGAGTTCCATTTGCCCTGAATGCACTTCCTTGCCAGGTGAGCCCCCCCCATGCATAGGCTGATGCGCCTGTTGTTAAGATATGGGCAGCAGGGGGTAATGTGAATGGTAGTCCCCTGTTTTGGTGGCAGGCCTCTGCCCACCAAAGGAACTATAGGCGTAGGCTAGGTAGGATAGGAATCCTTGCTTCTAGATCCTGTGAATGTTGACAGCATAGGCTTTTGAGATACCATTGTAGTTTCCTCATATGCAGTCTTGCATATGGAATTAGAAGAATGCAGGAGGCCATGAACCCCAAGGCTTGCAGTATTTGCCTTGCAGATAGCTAGGTTTTTGTGGCCACTTGTTTGAAGTAGGTTGTCAAATGAATTTGTTTCTCTGGCGTGAGGAAAGCCATCTGGGAAGTTGTATTCAAGCTTGCTCCCAGGAATATAATTTGTTGATAGGGTACCAGGTGTGATTTCTTTTCGTTTATGGTGAACCCCAGAAAAGTCAGTACCCTTTGAACAAAGGCCAGATGATTCAAAAGAATGTCCCGGCTTTCTGCCTGAATTAGACAAACGTCCGGGTATGGGTATATTTGAATATTTCTTTGCCTGCAAAATGCAATGACTGGAGCTAGGCACTTTGTGAATACCCTGGGCACAGTAGATAAGCGAAAGGGCACTGCAGAGAACTGATAGTGCATGTAGCCTGCTTTGAAGGGAAGGTATCTTCTGCAAGACTCCCTGATAGGGATGTGCAGGTATGCTTCTTTTAAGATTAGTGTTGCCAACCATACATCTTTTCCTACCATAAGAAGCAGCTGGTGAAGAGTCAGCATTTTGAATTTTGAAATCACCAGAAAGGTGTTTAAAGTAGAAAATTCCAGGATAGGACGCCATGTATTGCCTTTTCTGGGTACCAGGAAAAGTCTTGAATAGAAACCTTGTCACTTTTCCGCTTCTGGTACCAAATAAATAGCCCCCATGTTTAAGAGAGAGTACTTGATTTTGGCCCTCTTCCCACTGATGTGGGGGTAGATCTGGCCACCCGCTTGGTGTTGGTAGCATGTGGAAGTGAAATCTGTAGCCTTGGGACACTACATTTAAAACCCATTTGTCCTGAGTTCCCAGTTTTTGGCCAGCAGACCAATCTTTCCGCCTAAAGGAGCATTCAGTTGGGAAGTGCTTGAAAGTTTTAAAAGCAAGCCATTGAGATAGTTTCCATAGGGGGGGGAGTCTTACTACTCCCAGATTTGGTTGCAGAAACCCCCCACTGCTTAGTCTTGTGTGTCCCTTGGGACTCAAACCTGGGGTTTTTGCTGTGTCTGGGTTTGGCTTGAGCAGACCTGGAAGGGGCTGCAAAGGACCAGTTTTTAAAGGGCCAGTGCCTACTAAATCTAGCAGGCTGAACTTGTAAGAAATCTTTAACAGTGTGCAAAGATTTAGCTTCATCTTCCATCTTTCTAAGAACTTCCTCAGCCTTGTTGCCAAACAGGTGGTCCTGATTTGAGGGAGCATCCAACAATTTGGCTTTAACATGATCAGGCAAAGATTGCTCATTAAGCCAAGCATGCCTTCTGAGCACAGAACCAGTAACAGCAGACCTGCAAGAGGCTTCTAATGAATCAAATCCACATTGCAAAGTATGTTTTCCAACCTGTTCAGCAGAAAGCATTAAATCCTGTAATTCTTTATTTTCAGCACAGTCAGGAATCAACAACATTTTCTAAGCAATCCAATAACATGTTGTTGATACTTTAACATATGAAACTGGCAATTTAAAGCCCCAGTGGCCAAGGTTGCAGAAGTGTCAATTTTCTTACCCCATCTATCCACCGCCCTGGAGTCTCTATCAGAGGGGGTAGGGTTTTTACCAGTAAAAGCCTTAATGCCCTTGGGTCCCTGTGAAATAGTCTCTGGATCTGCAACAGGATTTTTAAAAAGGAACTTGTGTGAATCAGGAACCCTGTAATATCTGTCAGGTTTTCTGGGAGCAGGAGGCAAAGAATCAGGGGCCAAACTAGATTCTGGGACTCCCTTCACTCTGGAATAAAATCCTAGTCCAGGTTAGGCAGAGTCCCTCATTGACTCTCTTCAAGAGGAATCTTGATGAGTGGATGGGAGATCATAGGTTTACCCCGGGTATCACTTCTGTGTCACTGTTAGACAGAGGCACAGTATACTAACCTCGAAAAAGGGCATAGCAAAATTTTAAAATGGGTGGCGAAAGCCAAACACACTCTGGCTAGGCTTATAAATGCCCTAGGGCAGATAGCCTAGTATGAACCTATGAACCTATGAAAAGACATAATCAACAATGTCTAGTACAGGAGGTATAGCTAAAGCTTATGCTGAAGCAGGAGTAAGAAATCCCCAAGCTTCTTTTTTGATCAGAAAAATCCTGGCTTTCCCAGTGGAAATGCTCCCTTAGAGTGTGTAAGGTCTCACCAAAAGAAAAAGCCTCTGGAGGGGAAGCAGAGGGAATAGAGTCCTCTGCATCAGAATCCTCATAAGTAGATAAGGGCAAATCCAGATCATCAGAAGAATCAGAAAAATCAAAATTCTGGTCAGACGATTAATAAACAATTTCAGTCCTAGGTCTCTTAGAAGGAGGAGGTTGACTTCCCCTGATTAGAGTTATAAGATCTTCAGCCATTCTTATCATTTGTTTTTTAGGCAGAGAGGCCTGAGCATGTGGCCTGGGTGTCGGTTTCTTAGGCATGGTTCGAGATTTTGGCCTAAATGAAGAAGGAGGCGTCGGTTTAATATGCAAGTCCATAGGCCTGAATACACCCTCAGAAGCCGGTGCCTGCACAGCGGCTCCGGACCCATCCAAGGTAGAGACATCTGCAGGTTCTACAGCTGAAGCATCTCGCGGCATACCGGACTCAAAATGGGTCTCAGTAGAGGCCTGCAAGTCAGAAGTAGCGGGTATCAGGGGCTGCGAAAGCACCTCACTGAGTACTGGCCAACTGGCGACTGGCTTAAGAGAAGCGTCGTCAGCAGCTTTGGACCTCGGTGGCCTGTCTTTGTCTTTTTTTGGAATCCCGGTAGTCGGATGGCTAACCGACGACATTTCTGGATAATTAAACAGAGAAATGAAATATTTTGAGGCAAAAATATACTGATGATGGATAGTGCGCTGATTAAATAAAGCACAAAACCGACAGCAAGGTACATCGTGGTCAGGGCCTAGGCAAGGAATACAGTACGAATGAAAATCTTTGTGAGGTATTTATTTTCCACAAGTAATGCAATTATTAACTTTTACTTACATTGGTAAGGAGCAAGAAAAAGTTTCCTCAATGGGGTACTTAGCTTTAGTTGAAGACTTTGGTTCTGAAACTCGAAAACTAAAATTTCAGGAGTCGGCCGACCGGCACTTGCGAACTGCTTCTGCTTCGGGCACTGCACGACAAGAAAGACTGGGGTAATGGTGTCGGCTGCATGTTTTATACCCCTGACGACCTGACGTCATGGAAGAAGGGACAGCAAAAGACGCAGGACCCAAGATTTTGTTAATCAGGACGACTGAGGGCTAATGCAAGCAGATTACCCAAATGTAATGACTGCAACAGTGAAACACACAGAACATCAGATCAATAAACACTCAGAATGATAGACGTGATAAAAGCAATGTTCAGTTTCAGAACAGATCAGGTTCTATCATTTACTATCGCAATTAATAAACTAAAAATATCAGCACAGGTGGAAAAACGTAGAAGATACGCAGATAAATATAAAGGAAAAAGTACAAAATAAGCAATTTATTGATAACCCAAAAACGTTTTATAGAGAATTGGGAAATAAGACAAAAGGAACTGAAACACTACTAAAAAAGAAGAAATAGATACATTTCGGAGAAATATCTATGAAGATCCTGTGGAACATAAAATGCTAAATGGATAGAAGAAGTAAAAGAAAAAATAAGAAGTCCAAATATACAGGATATGAAATGGGATAAAGTAATGGCCAGGGAGATTGAAACAAAATTAAGAAAAGCTCCTAACTGGAAAAGCCCAGGCCCAAATGTAGTACCTAACTTCTGGCTAAAAGTATTAATATTTTTACATGAAGATTTAACCATGAGTAAAGCACCACTTACATATGCACCCCGAATAGACACCAGCCTGGTTAAGGAAAAAAAAAAACAATACTTCTGCTTAAGAGTGAACCTGTAAGTTATCCTAAAAACTACAGACCAATAACGTGCCTTCTGACGACACAAACTATATACTGGAATTGATGCTGACAGAGTTTATAGTCATTTAGAAGAAAACTCAATCTAGCCATAGAACAACAGATTAATAAAATAATGTCATATGGAACAACGTAATCATTTGTTGTTAAAGTCATAATGGAGAATTATAAAAAGGAGAATAATCTAAGCATGGCAAGGACAGACTGAAAAAAAGCATTTAACAGTATCCCACATTCATGGATAAAAGAATGCTTTCAAATGTATAAGGTACACCCTACACTTATCAATTATATTGTAGCAGCTATGAATCAGTGGCAAACCACTTTGCAGTTGAGCCATGATAAAGGACAAATTATAATTCCAAGGATACAAATTCAAAGGGGGATATTCCAGGGTGACTCTGTCACCCCTGCTCTTTTGTCCTGCCCTTAACCCATTAAGTTGTCTAGTTAACAGATTGGGTCATGGCTACAATTTGACTCCAAGAAACCAAAGTGCAAATTTTGTAGATGATTTAAAACTGTATAGTTCGTCAGATGAGGAACTCAAAGCACAATTGCAACTGGTCAAAACTTTTTCAGATGATACATGTTTAAGTGTGTGCACACTTATGCAACCAGCTTATCGTACGTTTTTTTTTTCCCCCTAACAGATCTGTTTGTTTTTCAATTGAATTGTACAGGTTACAGGTCACATTAAAGGTAGGAAAAGTTTTGAAATGATTGATTGTGGTCTAATTTTTTTATATCACAAAAACCTGGCATTTTACCAGGGGTGTGAACACTTTTTTATATCCACTGTATGTAGTATGATGAAGAATGATTTATTTTACCAAAGTGAAGTATACTACATATCTGGCATTTAATTTGAGGTCATTGCTCTTATACCAGTTGCTTGCATTGTCCAGCCCGTCCTAGGGTGCCTTCATGTTGTTAGATGTTTGAATAACTCCTACTTTACAGTCATCAACAAATTTAGTTAACCAGAGACTACAAATACTGCCATGTATATTTAAAAGGTTAATTACAATAGGATCCAGCACTGAGCCTTAAAGAACCCAGTTTGTGGCATTTTTACTTACCAAAGTGGCATCTGAATTCTAATGATCTGTTGGCTGTAGCAACTAATCTGCTTTCCATATGCTTACTACACAATGACTGATGTTTAGCTTTATCAATTTCTCAATAGTACCTACAAAGTGGACAGTATCAAATGCCTAGGCCAGCTCCACATATGCAGTCTGCAGAGGTTAACCACCCACCACCAACTACTTGAGTTACCCCTTTCAGAGAAGCTTACAAGGTTAAGAAAGCATGATATATGCTTGGCAAATCCAATCTGTAAATCCATGGCTAAGAGATTATCAATGTCTAGATTTAGGAGATCAGAAATGACAAATTCTATGGCTTTGCAAACAAACGTATTAAGATTAATAAATATGTAATTATCAGGGTCAGTGGTTGGATCTACTGTATGTAGGGGCATTGTGATGGCCGTTCTTTACAATTTGGGGATGTAGCCCACTGCAAGGCTCATGTTAAAGAGTTTTAATAGCAGTTCTGATAGGCCATATTTGATGATAATTATCAAGCTATCTAGTATATTACCAGGGCCCATGAACACTGTGTTGTTTGTTTCAGAAAGGACAGCTAGCTAGGAATTGTTCCATAGTGTTTTTTGGGGGTCAGGGTTAGGGAAATCAAGGGGCCATTTATGATGGTGGGTGAGGAAAAGTTCACACAAAATTTCTGGCTAGAATACTAGCAATTTCTTTGGGTTCAGTATGAGTGTATCATTGTGAATCAATTCTGAACAATGACAGGTGTTGTTTCTTAACCTCTGAATAGAATTAAAGAGGATTTATGATAACTTTTGGTATTAGTGGCCAGTTTGATTTCATAATTTGCTCTTCCTTAAATTCTCTGGTAACATGTTTAGTGCCCTCTTAAGGTGAAAGTGTGGGACCACCTATAAGAACTTAGCACTTTCTTCCTTTTGTTGTAGAATTTATTTATACAAATGTGCACCGCAAGGGTTTGTTTCTAAATCTTCTTGAGCATTTAGTATAAGTTGGTACCGCTTTCTCTATACAACTACAAAGGCTTTGGCTTTATTAAAAGGGTCAGTCTAAGTACAGATGCAGCTGAAATAATTTAGGTCACTACATTGCTGCAAGAAATTTGCTTTTGAGAAGTTCCTGAATACCAGTGCATCTATTTAGGAGGTACCTCAAAGTCTTGTATATGAACATCTCCAATCTGTGGTCTGATTTGATGATGGAGGGTCAAACTGTGGAGGCTTATAGGAGGGTAATATTAGCAAGGGCAAGATCCCGTATAATTTGTCTTCTCGTATGGATGTTTACTTCTGTTGCAGGTAGCTAGGCATTAACAAAGTCAAGGAAGCAGTGAGTATACGTTCCATCTGCAGTTTTATTGAGGTAGTTTATCGCAGGATAACTAAAGTCACTTATAAAACATTTGCTAGGATTTATAAGCTTATCAATCCACTGTTTTGTCATGCAGCACAGATTCAAAACATTGTTAAATTCTGATTTATTTCACTTTTTACTTGTGGTTTTATTAAAATATGATGTAGTGAAATTGAGATGGCATTACTAAGGAAACAAACAATTATATATGGACATCCATATATATTTACTCAGTACTAATACATTAAAGTTTGGTAATATAAGGAAAAGAGGAATAAGGAACTAAGCTAATAAAGAAATGTATATAACAGGAAGAAGCTACATAATCATTCAAAATACAAAACAAAGTGACATTAGTTTTTACTAATCACAGGTAAATAAAAAGTTATTTTGATATTCTAACAGAACCCCCACACACACACACACACACACACACACACACACACACACACACACACAGAAAATCTAAATCAACTTCAAATGCCTGAATTATTCTTCTCAATAATTACTCCTAACTTTGGTCAGTATTTACATCAGAAATAATGTTCCAAGATCAAGGACCAAAAAAATTGTGGGCAACATTACCACAATGCACTCTAGGTGGGGTGCAAAAAGCTGTTTTGCGTTTGAGCAGAAGCAGAAAGCAAGGCAGTAACTGTTAACACTGATATTATTCAACTGTCAATGATTTTGCCCCATATGTTTGATCAGTCTGTCATAAACATGTTGATTTTCTAGTAATGCACTGTGGATGTCAGTTTTCAAAGTGTCATACTTCATATGTTCACAGAGACATGTTCATAGATAAATACTAGGTTATTAGTCTGCAGATTGGTACAAGCCTGGTTAGTAACCAGAGGCTAAAATCAAGCTCTGTACTTTGTATCTTTGAGGTAAAGACTTTAACCATATCAACCTCCCCCCCCCTTGGATGTAATTTTAACATTTTTAACTTAACTACAGTAATGAACATAAGAGGTAATGTTTGTATCTGACTATGAGGGTGCAGTAAGAAAGTACTTTATAACACGGAGGTCTATATCTTTAGTAATTATTTTAAATAATTACCAAACCTATAGGCCTCCATGACATAATATATGTGAATCACTACATCCCCAGAGACAGGTAAGAACGTAAAGCTAGGCAGCTGTCCTGCTTTTGCACAAAAGCAAAATCAGCTTTTTGCACTCTGGCTATGTGCAGCTGCAACCAGAGTTTATTACAGTAATGGTGCCTGGGACCTTTTCATCAATGAGCTTACAACAATATTGCTTTACAACTGAGTCTCTCACCTTTAGATCTTGATCTGACTAAGTTGTTTTCTTTAAAACCAAAAGCACACCACAGCTGTTGAAGAACCAACCAACTTTAATAACACAATGTTTGTCTTTTAGGCTTTTCCCGGTTAGGGGTTGCCACAGCGGAACTCCGGTCCGCTAATGATTGGCAGTAGATTTTTATGGTGCTGAGCTGCCAGCCCTACGCCCAACCTTCAGCGAAGGCATGCCCATTTACTCATGTCTTTCAGAGGCCACTTGACCGCAGGGAGGACATGCAGACTCCACACAGAAGGCACTTCAGCCGAGAATTGAACAGGAGAACCTCTTGCTGTGAGGCAACAGTGCTACCGCTGTACCACCGTGGCTTAACTTTAATAACACATAAAACAATGTAATCCATGTTAAGCGCTTTCTTCCCACAATACAAGGGACTTCATCAGAACAAATATTGAATAACCCAACCCAGCCTTAACTAGTTTGCTCAATTAAAACTCCAATTAATCAATCATTGATAAAAAACATTGTTAAAGAATAAATTTACTATTAAATTTCATAATTAGAAAAAACTTTTACATAATTAAAATGACAACGTAAAATAAAATACTAACATTGGTATAATAATAATCTTTTAGATTATTAAAAAATATTTCTAAATACAATGATACCTATCAATTTATACTCAGGTTACCCTCAAATAGTTTTTAATTTTAAAATACGGTATATGTGTTACCATCAGAAAGTGTTGAGAGGATATAGCCCATGGCAGACCCTTATAACCTCAAAACATGGGATAAGAATGGGTTCCCTCGTTTGTTTATGTACCATACCACAGACATACTGATATATCAACTGCTATCACACCTCTGGGACAGAAAGTCATGGAAGGCTTTCAACTCAAGGAGGACTGCTCTTATCTACAAAACACTAATGTGAAGATGGGCCTCTGACAGGGACCAAGTACTTTGGGTGTCTTCTCTTCAAAATCCCCACCCCAACCCACTACAGAAGGGAAGCATCTATGATGACATTGGCTGTGGGTTGAGGAAGAATGAAGGGGTGGCCTAAGACAACATGTCAGGGGTCAGCTACCAAATAAGAGATACTGACATATCTTGGTGAAGCATACAGTAAATTTCACAGGATGATATGTTGAAGGCCATTGCACAGACAATGTCCATTGCAGGACCATAATGTAAAATCTACTGAAAGGGATCAGAGAAATGGCTGCAGCCATAAGACCTAGCAAATGAAGCAGAGATAGCAAAAGAAGCAGAGATGAAGCTAGTGTTCTTTGCAGAGCTAGAACTCAACAGGCTTAAAGATGTACAGAATTCAGTCATGACACTGGTAGTCTGGCAATTTGGATGGCAGTGTCCAAATGGCTCCAATAAATTTTAGGGGTTGAACTGGCTCCAGACTTTATTTTTTGAGACTGATGGTGATGCCTAAGGACAGGCACAGATACAGTCATGCACTTGAACACCCTGGGATCTCTGATGAGACCAAAGGGTAGTGCATGAAATTGATGATGCCTGGCTCCCAGCTTGAAGTGCAGAAACCTCCTAGTGTAACTTGTTATTTTGATGCAATAGTAGGCATCCTTAAGGTCCAATGAGCACATCAAATCATCCTTCCTTAGAAGAGGTATGATGGACTGCACTGTCACCATCCAGAATTTGGTCTGTTTCACATGGAAAGTCTAGCCTGATTAGGTCCAGAATGGGCATGAGTTCCATGTTTTTCCTTGGCCCTAAAAGAATCCTGAGTAGACTGCAGATCCCTTCTAGTCTGGTGTAACTTATTGGTTGACTCTTCTGCTGCAGCCTTCCTTCACTGATGGGGTGGTATGTCAAGAAAAGATGTTTGTTTTAATTTAGGGGAACACTGAAAGGAGAACAGATTAACCTCTGGTAATGACTCTCACCAACCATGTAACTGGTGTGATGGTCCCCCAAACTCCTGGGTGAGAGCTAAACACCCCCAGCAGTATCTAGAGTGTGACAGTTGAGCAAATGTTCAGAAATTTTGGAAAGGCATGCCAGAGAAAGGACCTCTGAAGGTTTGGTTTTGTGGGCCGCTCCTGCTTCATGGGCAGCAAACACTAAAGTTCTCTCTCTGCCTTGGTGACATGGGGGCAGGGGGCTCTACCATCCAGAGTGTCTTGACAAAACTATTGTGATTTATAGAAGAATGCCTTTGCCTTGATTCCTAAAAAAAAAAAGGTCCCTTGGTAGAGAAACAAATAACCATGGCAAATAAAGTCTTCCCATCTTACTCTCTCCTGGTAAGGGTTTCCTTTACCTTGGGTCCATGCAATGTCAATTCCAAAGGTTCATTAAGGAAAGATGCCTTAAAGCATTCTGTGAAGTTGCACAAGTGCATTCAGGCATGACAGTGTACTGCTACTCTGGTGCCTGCAGCATAGTCAGTAGCATTTCCTGCACTGGAGATCAGCCTCACGTATATGTTAGTAATAGAAATCATAATGGACAGTTGAATCTCCAGAGACTTGCAGGCCTTTGGGGACTGAAAGGCTGCCACAGACTTGGACACCTCAGTCACCCATTCCTGTTAGAGTCAAGTCAAATGAATCATATATTTCAGTGCAAGAAGGGTAAACATGACTGAAGTATATGTGTGCTTAGCACATCAGTCCAATGTCTGAAATTCCATATTTGGGGGCTAGATTGCATGAATCACTGGACCATTCCTCTAAAATGACCTATCCTTAGGGTGAGCCAAGGACTTACTGGGTTTACGGGTGATGGGCTCAACCACATCAGGTTCTCTTCAAGACCTCCATGACACAAGATTGACAAGGTTGTCCAGAGGGGGTGCAACCCAAGACATGGATGGGCCCACACCGAAGGCTTCAAGATAATTTGACTCCTCCTGGGAATGGGCTCCACTGGTCCACCCTCCCCCATTGCAGTATAAATTTAAGGAGATCACCAAAAGAGGCATCATCATGGGGAGATTTTGGGGACTCTTCCCTTCACCAAGGTTAGAATCCTCTGTAAGGGACTCCTCAATGGAGCCCAACTGTTTCCTCTTGCATTGGATTTTCATGTGTACCTCCCATTGGGGAAATGCTGAGGGTGATAGAGAAGCTATAGTGGATCCCCTAGCCAAGTACTGCTGATGAAATACACAGATCTTGGATGGATGCCAGAACCAGGAAGGATCTGACTCCAGTGCCAAAACTCCTGCCTCACAGTGAGGCAGGATTCTCTCAACAACTTTGAACACTGACATCAAGGATGAATGGCTGGAAACGAATCTGTTTCAATCCACAGATCTTGGAGAGATCCCCATTCCCACTGATGATCTGACTAGGTCAGAAGTCATGACTGGAGCTAAGCTGTCCAAAGCAAAACCACACAGGAGTAGGTACAGATCTTAAACTCTCAGAGTCAAATCCAATCACAGACCCCTGTCTCCAACCTCTTGGCACCAGGATGCTTTAAGCTCCGACATCAGGGTCAAAAATATCAAGGCCGACACCAGTGCTGAAGGTAACCATGTTGATAGCACTGACAAGGAGGCATATCAGGGCTGTGCTGAATCCAGAGGCATAGGAGTCAAAGGGTAATCTGGAAGAAGAACAGAAGTTTGGGCCAAGAGGGTGAATTCCCTCAACTCACAAAACTGAGGGAGAGGGAATGATTCGCAAATTAATGTGGGCCTTCAGAAAGGTTCTCATGCGCTGGTCCAAATCTGACGCTTAAAATGCATTTTTGGTATCAAGATTCTAATAGTCAGTGGTATAGTTTACTTCAAAATAAATGGTATATAAAACTTTCACAGAAACAGGAGATATTAATTACAGAATTTACAAAGAACTTCATATCTAAAAATATTAAAATGTTATGTGAAAAAAATACCACTAGTCCTCTGTCCTTGGCAACATTTATTGATAGCTTTTGGTTAACTATACCTTTAAGTCTATGGTTGAGGAATTAAATTATGTTTTAGGGACCCTTGTTTACCTTATTCTGGTAATGTGATAGTAATAAACTGAATACCCTGTTTTAGTTAACCCATGACGGGCAATAATAACAAGAAAACAGCATTTAAATTTGAACTAAATACTCACACTTGCAAGCTCAAAATCATCTGCTATGTCTGGAGATAGGAAATTGTTTGCTAGATTAGTAAATGTATTAATACTTCTTAATTATGATTATCTTACATGCATAATAACTGCCTGGAACAATGAAATAAATGACATAACAGACCTTTCTGATGGGTTCAACACATGCTCACAATATACTGTGAACACTGCTTCATTAAGAAGAGGACTCCTGGGTCCACATGAGTGGGGCAACAGGAATAAAGGAGAAGCCATTCTAGACTTCTGTCTGGCAAATGGCTTGATAGTAGCCAACACATGGTTCAGAAAGAGAGACAGTCAGAAGATCACATACAAGAGTAGCAAACATGAGTAGCAAACATGCAACTCAGGTAGACTTCCTTCTAGTTAGGAAAAGGCACTGGGGTACAATCCATGATTGCAAAGTCATCCCCAGTGAAACAGTTGGCCCACAGCATAAACCCCTAGTTGACACAATCAGCTGCAAGCAGTGGTCAGAGAAGATTCTATGGTCAACAGAAACCAGGCTGAGGACCTGGAAGTTGACTGGAGAGAAAGTACAACAGTTCAAGGAATTACTCAGGGCTCTAGCACCTCAAGAAGAGGAGGAAATAGGTGCAGAGGATTGGCAGCACCTGTAAACAGCATATGTTAGGACTACAGAAAATATATGTGGCCGAGCCAAGTATGGAAATAAGGTACATAAAGGAAAGCTGGTGGTGGAATGCAGAAGTTCAGAAAGGAGGAGTCCAGGAAGAAGTGGGAGATAGAAAAGACTGACCAGGCTAGGAAGGACTATTGGTTGGCTAACAAAGAAGCTAAGACAGAAATTGCAATAGCGAAGAATAGGGCATTGGAGGCACTCTACCAACTTCTGGAAAGTGACTCAGTAAGTTGCACAAAGAAACTATATCAGGTTGCAAGGCAAAGACAGAAAGATAAAGAAGACAGTCAGACACCCTTCATAAGGGATGCCGGAAACAAACTGCTCCCCAGTCCACAGGACATCAAAGGCAGATGGAAGGAGTATTTCCAGCAGCTTCTAAATGAAGAAAACTCCACAGAAGCTGTACTGCCCCTGAAACAGCCTACAATGAGAGAAGAAGAGGAGCCCACCCTAGAAGAAGTAAGAACAGCACTAAGAAAAATGAAGTCAAGGAAAGTAGCAGGCTCAGATGAGGTCACAGCAGATATGATAAAGATGTTGGATGAGATGGGGAGAAATGGCTCCTGAGGGAACTAATAGCAGTATGGAGAGAAAGGCATATCCCACATGACTGGAGAATAAGCATACTCATGCCAGTGTACAAAAACAAAGGGGACATCCACAACTGTGGGCAGTACAGAGGCATCAAACTCTTATCACATTGCATGAAAGTTCTGGAGAGGGTGACTGATAAACAGATATGTAGAGTTGTAGAATGTAAGATGGGAGAAGAGCAGTTTGGATTCAGATCAAGATGCAGCAACAACTGACCTGATGTTTGCAGTGTGAGACAGATGCTTGAGAAGAAGCTAGAGCTGAGGAGAGAGTCCAACTGGGCATTCCTAGACTTGAAGAAAGCATATGACAAGGTCACAAGAAAGCTGATCTGGGCAGTACTGCAGTGGTTTGAAGTCCCCGAAACACTGGTAGAATTGGTGTAGGCTATGTACAAGGACCCAATGACAAAAGTACAAACAGTGTCTGGCCTCACAGAGGGGTTCCCAGTGTGAGTGGGTGTGCACCAGGGTTCAGCTCTGAGCCCACTGCTGTTATTACTGGTGATGGGCTACATTAGCAAACAGGTCGGAGGGGGCAGATCAACAAAGTTTCTGTATGCAGATGATGTGGCATTACAAGCAGACTCTGAGCTAGAACCTCAGAAAAGGACAGGAGAATGGAATGCAAAACTGAAGGCACATGGGATGAAACTAAGCACAGATAAGATGGTGGTACTGGCAGCAAACGGAGGAAATCAGAACAGGCTGAGAATAGAGATAGAAGGGAAGATAATGGAACAGGTAAACAGCTTCAAGTATCTGGGAAGGGTGGTTGAGCAGAAGAGAAGTCTGAATAAAGAGGTCAAAACTGGAATCAGAGGGGCTGCAGCCAACTGGCATAGAGTATCAGGTGTAGTCTATGCCAGAAGAATGCCAAAGAAGCTGAAAAGTAAGGTGTACAAGACAGTGGTGTGACCAGTACTACTGTATGGTACAGAAACCTGGGCAGTAAGGGCAGAACAGTTGAAAAAGCTAGAGGTGATGGAAATGAAGTGCCTGAGAAGGGTGGCAGGATGCACACTGCGGGACAGGCGAAGAAATGAGGACATAAGGACAGAAGCCAAAGTAGTTCCAATTGCAGAAAAGATCAAAAAGAACAGATTACTGTGGTTTGGACACGTGCAGAAAAGCAGAAGATAATCTGGTGAGGAAGATTTGGGACAGACAGGAAGAAGGTTAGAAGAAGCAAGGACGTCCAGCAAAGAGGTGGATGGATTGTGTCAAAGATCATCTGCAAAAGTCAGGCACGAGTGTTGAAGAAGGTAGGAGTGTGGCACTGAATAGAGAGAGTTGGCGACAGTTAACATGGTACTCCGACCCCATGTAGAAAAAATGGGAAAAAGGGGGATGATGACGATGACTACTACATTAAGAAACAGGGTCATTCATCATATAAGTATAAAAAATAAAGGGCCAGCACCTAATGGAAGTTGCCAAATTAATACAAATTTATTAAATAAACATATCCAAGCGACTAAGTGTGTTAAACACCCCCAGTGAAAAGTGCTCTGGAAACAGCAAGCAAACCAGTTTCGGCTGTATTAGCCTTCTTCAGTTGATTTGGTTTGTGCACTGAAGAAGGCTAATTCAGCAGAAACCGGTTTGCTTGCTTTTTCCAGAGCACTTTATATTATATTAATTTGGCAACTTCCATTAGGTGCTGGCCCTTTCCTTTTTATACTTGTCTTGGTTTTTGGGCCTTGGCACTTGCTCACGTTGGTTGAGCATTCATCATAAAATCCAAACAGTATAATGGATTCCAAAAATGATCTGGCTTACACCACATCAGAAGCAATGATGTTGACCAACTGGGGATCTAGTTACATGTGCTAGTGGATTCAAACATGCCAATTATTTCACCAAGATAAAAGGACTACAACTCCAATATTCCTATGATACTTTTTATAAACTAAATAGCAATGACAATTTTTTTTCTTGCAATTATAGTAAGAAAATTAATTTTGGTAAACCACTGCAACATAGGATCATAGCAGATTACTAGGCTATCGAAGCAGTGGTCATTTTAAGCCTAGCCATTTAAATCCAATGTAATACTGTAGAATTACTAGCCAATACCCAAGTTTACATTTAGTGATGATTGCCCATGTCCAGGAAGGTTGTGGGTGCTATCCCCAGTAAGAATTTACAGTGCCCCATCCACTCATCCAGGTTCCTATAGTATCATAGAGGTGGTCTGTTTCATAAGAATCGGTAGCCTGTTCCAAAGACGTGTCAGTCGCTGGGAGATAAATCTGTCCCTCCAACATGTCCTATTTAAGTCACAGCCCATATTTAAGTCCTGGAACGGGTAAGCCCTAGACCCATTTGATTTACGGATATGTGGCAAGTCCATTAGGTTTGGGTCTTGGGTTGCTCTGTAGGCCAGGCATATGTCTCCCCTAAGAAGTCTATATGATACACAGTATATTGACAGGGATTTTAGTTGGTCCATGTAAGGCACATGATGGGGGCCCTTGATCTTCTTTGTTAGAACCATCTGAGGTCTCTCTCACAAAGAGATAATATTACCTGACAAATCATTTCAGCACTTGCAATGGTGATCATGTTACATGCGTCTCTGAATCGCACCCTCCCTGTGTAGCATCACTCATTAGAATGTATTTAGCAACATCATGCACCAAGTATTTCTGCAAACCCCAATGTTTTAAGATATCAAGAAATACACAAATCCTTTGGGTCATTCCTCAATGTCATGATTTCTTAACAGTTGACATTTTAAACTATAATTAATTTAGTTTCAGGCTTTTCATAAATAACACCTTTTCAATGTTTAACTTTGTGGTCAGAAATCTGATGATGTATGTACAGCAATACTTTAAATTAAATATACAACAAATTTTACTCAGTCTTCCATGGCAGAAGTTTACTTATGTAGATTAACTATTCCCCTTAATTCACTACTAAAATGACTGCATTTATCTCTCAGAAATCATAGAGCATTCATAGGCTCACAGGTTCATAGGATGATACTAGGTTATTGGTCCGGAGACCCTTATAAGGCTGGCCAAGAATTTCGCTCATGCTCCTGCAAAGCCAGCACCCGTTTCCCCGGTCCAGCAGGGACACAGGTGGGATCCCTGGGGTGTATTTCCTGTTTCCCATCCAGTCATCCAGGCTCCTCTTAAAGAGGGCTATAGAGGTACTCTGCTTGACATGGAGAGGGAGTCTATTCCACAGATGGGGGAGTCTTTGGGACACAAATCTAGCCCAACTGCAAAGAAACCCTGCATGTACGACTACTGCCAGGTCCCAAAAACCATGAAGAGCAAAGAACTAACAACGGGACCAGCAATCATTCCTTTTAAGTGCAAAAGCACATACAAGAGTGAAAGAACAGACTGGTTTTGGCTATAACATTAGTTAGCCTTCCTCAGTGCACTGAGGCCTTGCGTGTGGGGTGCACGAGTGGAGTTTGACTTGCAGATATGCAGCAACTCCATGAAGGTTGGGTCTGAGATGGCCTTGTATGCCAGACACAGGTCACCTCTGAGCAGTCTGTATGAGACTGAGTATAGGAACAGGGCTTTTAGCCTACGTGTATAGGATAGGTGTTTGAGACCCTGGATTTTCCTGGGCAAGAACCTCTGTGGTCTCTCCAACTGCTGCATGCACTTGGCAAGGTATATGCCAAAGGGGGCACTGTACTTGATAATGGGTCTGATAAGGGAGGAGTACAGGGATGTTATGACCTCCTTGTTCCTGGATGAAATACCCTTATTTATGAGGTGGGCCATGCAGAAAGCCTTCCGTACAATGGAGGCAACATGGTGGTCAAAAGTCAGGTTGCTATCAACCTGGGTGTCCAAGTCCCTCAGGACTGATTGCATGCTTAGTACATTGTCATTAATGTGATAATTAGTGGGGATGCCATTTTCCCCAAAGGGGATAATGATGCATTTCTTGGCATTCAGTTTGAGGCCATGCTTCTGGCACCAGTCATTAGTTTGGGTAAGGCCCTCTTGGACAATGTTCACATCACTAGAGGAATTTAAGACACAACCCAGTTTGCAGTCATCTGCAGACTTGGTCAGCCACAGACCACTGGTTTTGGCTTGCACCTCAGAAAAGTATATCCCAAACAGTAGAGAACCGAAGACTGATCCTTGGGTACACTGCTTGTTATGGGTATACTACTAGAGGTGGATTCCCATACTTTGACTGAGTGGGTTGTATCAGTGAGCCAATTAGCAACCAGATAGTTGAGCTAGAACATGTCTTCCACTCTATGTTTGGGTAATTAAAGTCACCCAGGATCAGGGTAGAGGGTTGAATCTTGATGGATTCAAGTAAGTAGAGATAGGTGGAGTGGGCGTCCTGAGTCATGGCTGGGGGTTTGTAGCTAGCTATGATTTGAACAGGTGTTTTGTCAACAGTTAACTGCACTTGGATTGTCTCATGTACATCATACCGTATGACCAGCCTGGAGGTGTGTGTGTCTTTGACAAATATTGAAGCTCCAGCTACTTTGGCTTTGTAGCACTCCATTTGGGGTCTGAAAGTATGGTAGGATGAGTAACCTGGTACAGCTGGGGTGCTCTCCGCAGCTTTGAACTAGGTTTCAGTGACTGCACAAATGTCACCATCCTCCAGGGTAAGAAATGCTTGCAATGGGTGCAGTTTCATGCTAAGACTCCTAGCGTTCAGCAGCATGAGCTTTAAATTTCATTTTGAAGAATTGTTCATGTTGGCAATTTTGTGCTCATGACTTTGCCTAAAAAAGGTACTATGGGAGAGGTAACGGCCTTTGCCAGAAGCCTGAAGCCCAGGAGAGACAGATGAAGACCATCTATGGCAAAGCATCATGGTCTGTCAATCATGTCCCCTCAGGCTGTCAGGTACTGGATCAACTTGGAATGACACCAGAAACTAAGTCAATTGTTAAAGTCAATCATTTTCTGTTTATATTGAAGCATCATTCTGGGTGATGGTAGGATGCTGCTTAACGCTAGGGACATACCTGCCTGAGACGCATATTCAGCGAGCTCAATCATGTCTCTCTTCATATAGTCCAGAAAGGTATGCCTGAAGTAATTCACACCAACATTTACTATGACAGAGTCATAGCAGTATCTGTTGTTAAAAGACTTCTGAGTGCGTGCACGATATGGTGGATTCTAGCACTTAACAAGTAACTTACTGTGACTTTCTCCTTGTCTAGCCTGAAGAGGGGCAGATCTGTGTCTCACGATAGTCTCTCCTATGACTAGTATGTTAGGTTTGTGGCTGGGCCTTAAAGGCTGTGAGACAGAGGAGTGTGTACTATGTGTAATGCTTGGTGTTGTGGTATGTGTGTGTGTGTGTGTGTGTGTGTGTTTGCTTTGGAGGTCTCTTTTGTTTTGGCATGTTTTTGTTGAGAACCTCCACATATTAAGTTGCGTGTTGTACAGGTGTGGGTGGTGTTAGAGGTGTGGTGTTCACAGTGTTTGCACAGACAACCTTCTCAGTGCCACATGTACTGGCTTGTGACTGAGACAGCAAGCATTCTAAGTTCTTAATGTAATTTCATCTCTCGCATATTGTGTTCCTATCTGGTAGTAGTAAAGGAGTGTCTGTTTACATATGGTAGTTGCTACACTGTCTCAGGATGCCCATATTAACCAGACTATCAAGAGAAACCATAAGAAATTGTCCATCCATGGTTGTCAGAATCTGTGGAAGAGAGGTCAGGGATAGCAGAGTGGTTACTATCTAAGCAGAGTACGTATAGGTGTGAGTAGGGCTGGATAAAATTAATACAGTAGCTGCAAGCAAGGGCCTCACCTTACACACGAGCGCTGGCAAGGGAAAAAATGCAGCTGAAATACCTCAAAAGGGTTAAAACAGCGCAGTGGTGGTGCGCAATGCACAAACAAGCATAAACCTGCGCAAATGTGGGGTTTAAATACCACAAAAACAAAAGTAAAATAGAAACACTGGAACTGACCAATCATTCTTCTTTCCCAGCAGCAGCACAAAATGAAAGTGTCTAGTTCACATCTTACATTTTGTCTTTCACGCAAAAAATAATGATCATCTGTGACTAAACAGACCTTAGTTTAGGTGGCTTGACTGCTGCACTCTTTAATGTTATAACAAACACAACAAAACATTGACGGCTAGCAGATGACGCTTCTTCTGCATACAGGTTCATAGGCAGGTACTAGACTAGCTGTCCTTGTGGGCCTTTTTAAGCCTAACAAATTTCCCTTTTGGTGCTTGATTTAACCTATCCTGCTTGGTGTTAAGACTGGCCTTACTCATCCCATAGCTGATAACTGCATGTCACCTCTAGTGAGAATAACTGCGATCATACCACAAATAATTTCAGAATTCCCATGCATGAAATAAAGTATATATGAGCTGTCTCTGACTATTAGCAAATACAGGGGGCAGTCCTGGTGTAAATTTTCTATTACCCATTTATAGATCCAAGCTGTGCATGAACAATGACTTGGATGATTCTTTTTTTCTTATGTGGATAGGGAGTCTGTTCCAGAGCAGTGGTATTCTCAGCGAAGTACAGCTGTCCCTCCAAACCATTCTGCTGATGTTGCAGAAGAGGTTTAGATCCCTGGACCAAGAATTTCTGATGCCATTTGATTGGTTGATTTGAAGTAGGTCCAACAGTATTGATCTGAATGATGTATTGTATGACAGACACAGGTCATCTCTTAGGAGTCTCTGGGATACAGAATATAGTGACAGGGCTTTGAGGGATATATTATTTAGGACTTTTATCCATTTAGTAAGGCATTCCAGTTGCTGCATGTGTCTGGACAGACATGCCAAAGGGGGGTATTATATTCAATGACTGGCCTAATGAGGCCTGAGTGAAGGGGTACAATGACACCTCTATATCTAAATGCAATCCCTTTGTTTATAAGCCGTGCAATATAGGACTTTCTCATGACAGTGGAGATGTTAGCTGAAAGTTAGGCCACTGTCCACATACATTCCCAAATCCTGTACAACTGTGTCAACTCTTGGGGCATATGCAAAGTTGTGACTTGAGTATCCATCCAAACTTTCACTAAGCATTACAAAAACTGGAAGCAGGGCAGACTTTTACTGGATTTCAGATCTTTGCTGTCTAGCACTCTGAATTAGTCAAAAATTAGTGCTTTGTATTAAGCTCACATTTTATAATGCTGCTTATACTTTCTATAAAGTAGAATAGTACATTTGTGTGAGGTACCTATCACTGAAATAGATTTTGAGAGGTAGCATCTCTAGCGACAGTGCAGATACCCTCCCTTCCTTCTTTTTATGGGCTTGGATGACTATTCTTTATTCCCTACCTGCTACAAAATGAATTGTGTTGTTACACTGTTACAGTTTCTGATTAATGCACTGAAGTAAAATATTAATTACATTTTAATTAATGTGCTGAAGTAAAATCTAAAGTGCACTTTTCTCACCAGAAGAATACATGGTGCAGGGTAACACTGCATACCAAATGAGGCAGATGGCATCATGCAGGAGGGCCTTAAACCAATTGATAAGCAAGTGGATGATGACTGATGCTGGTAAATAGAAATGACTTGTTAAATTGTTGCTAAAACCTCTCCTTCAAAGTTCTCTTGTCATGAGGCGTACCTCATACAACTTATAACTTGCATTGTGGACAAAATCTTAAGACTCGTTTCACACACAAAGTCCTAAATGTTTCTGCGTCTGTTCAGCACAGAAGTGCTGATTTTTTGCCTCTTTTTCCCTTCTGTACTCTGGCATGTGGCAAAATGATTTTTTTTTTATTACTGCAGTCTAACAACTTCTCTGCAATAATCATTCTTGCAAACTAAAAAGGCCACTGCTATGGTAGAAAAACAAAACTAAACATAAAAGTTGCTATAAGAAGTTGCTTCTGTTGTACAATACTGACATTCAACATTTGCATGCAGCCTTCTGCAAGATAACCTAATTTTTTAATTAGGTGTCAAGTCTTAGATTAAAATTAATAGCTATAGTACCGCCTCATTAAAGTAAGGCTAGTCCTCAAACATTATTATATATATGAATTCCGGATATGTAAAAGAAAGTGAAAAGTATACAGCCTCAAAGGTTCAGTCTGTAAAAATAAATCCCTTTTGATAGGTTTTAAATCACCTCTGTGTGTGTCCTCCTCTAGAAACTTCTATAGGATTTATGCAAACTGCAAGATCCGCAATTATTACTAGTATTATTACTGCAGCTGTAGAACATTAATAAGTCAAAGACAAGCAACAAAGGAATCCTGATGCCCTTAGCAGCAGAATGTATTACTTTAACCTTTTACTGCTGAGACCAAAAGCCTTATGTTTTCATTAATATTTAGGAAAAGATAAAGATACTATATTTGGAATGGAAGATAAACCTCTGCACCTGAATAAGAATGTAATCCTAAATTAATACTCATGGAACTGTAAATGGAGAAAGAGGGACAGACTAGATATAGTGCAATGCAGGTTTATCATAATGGTTCTGAGAAGATGATTAGAAGTCCAGCCCTCATAACCAAACATAGGCACAAAAGATATAAATAGGAGAAAGGCAACCAGGCATGAACATAAAAGACTAAAACAGGAGAAAATGCACATATAAATAACACAAATATTCTGAGGAAGACATGAATGTTGTCAGCACAGAGGACTAAAGCACTGACTTGTTAATGAGCTTTTTCTTGTGCCAAGGGTACAAGGTTTGAATCTTTCCACCTTCATTTGTCTACTGTGTGAAAATAACCAGACAGTGTTATGGGGCAATTAGGATTACTGGACAGCATGCCTAATCACTACCTATGAATCTTTGAAATATATAGTGCATGGAGCACCATGATTATGCTTTGAAGTTAACGAAAAGACATTTAAGTGCTTTCCTGATATCTAGAAAGTGTTTAACAATTATTAAGCACCCCTGCACACTGTTAAGCACTAATATCGCACTACACCATTAACAATGCTCAGCAGTCACAAATGAAGAACATTGTGAAGCTGTTAAACCACTTCATTAAGACTGAATGAAGTGTCTAACAGCTTCTTGGTGGTGTTTGGTGGAAGCTGTTAGTGTGTTACAGCTTTCTAACACCTAAAACACTTACCGCCACTACACTTCTTTTTTTGCCTCTAACATTTGTAGTACATTAAAGCAAATAAAGCACCATGCACAACAAAGAATTATGACTGGATCATTTCGATCTTAACCCAGGACATTATGTGCTCTCTTTTTTTTTTAAACCTCTCCTAAGACCTCTCCGAAGCTCTAACCAAGATCTACTACAAAGCTTCCAGAACTGAAAATGTCTGGGCCAAGAACCTCCTAGATACTTTTGCAATATTTGTTGTGAAGGTATGCGTCTCAAAGTTCTGATCAGCATATCCATTCTCCTGAAAGATGCAGAAGAGTGGACTGCACTGTGATCATCTGGAATCCTTCTTAACATACAAACTAGTTGCAGCTGCTGAGATGCAAGCTAAGTCTGAGGTCCTTGGTCTTTTCTAGTAACTAAAAAGAACATTGAGTAGTAATCTCATATCTGGTCTGCTGGGGCCTCTTGGATGGCTCTATTTGGCAGAAGGTCTGAAATTTCTAATCTGGAATCACTACACTGGTGAGGAGAGATTTTGCGTAATGGGAAAGAATATGCTTGGGATGTTGTATGAAAGGGAATGGTACAGATTCAGGAAACACCTGACCTGATTACCCTGCCTTGTATCGGGGTCATTCACGCAAGCAGGTGGAGTGACAAATGACTATCAACTTCCTCCAAAGTAGAATAGCTGGGGAAATTGTCAGGGATTCTGCGTTTGTATCCTCCACAAAGGAGGGCAGAACACCTGTCTGTAGCATCCATTAAGAAAGATCCCACAGCCACACTGGTTCCTGTCACAGAACTGATTTCAGGCTAGCTACTGGACAAATTCAGAAAAAAAATTACACACTCTTCTGCATCCTAAGGAAAAAGCGCTGCAGACTTATAAACCTAATACAAAGAGTTTTAAGGTCAAACTCTGTCACTGTCTTCCAGCTTTCCTTAATTTTGTTGATTTAGGATGCCTTGGAGCTATCAGCAAAGTCTCCAAGATGGAGCTGGGTAGGAGAGTGAATAGCTAACTCTGCTGCCTGTCATTCTTGCTGTACCATCAGCAGACTTACAAGTCAGCCATAGTGGACACTGAAGAGACTGTCACCACGTGTAAAAAACAAAGATTGCAAGTCCATGTTTGGCAACTTGCCCATTGACTTAGGCAACTTATCTATAAGCTCTGTCTCTGGAACCTCAGCATGTGTGAAAAATGACTGTCCAAAAAGAAAAAGGTCAAGGTTGCACATATATGCTTCCCAAAATGATCCATAGCCAAGGACTCTTTGTCCAGGGATGGATCGCAAGGTTTTATAACACAGGAGAATTCTTCTCTGTTGTTGTTGCCACAAAGAAATTAGCAACAGAAACTAGAATATAACCATTTCAGTCCTTGGGAGGCCCAATGATCTTACTGGGTACCCAGGACAAAGTGCCACAACATACCATCCCTTCTTGAAGATAAGTTCCACCACCTTTTCAGCAGGAAGAACCATCACAGAGGCTGGAAGGAGAAAACAAAATACCTCTGCCAGATATGATGTGGAGCCAAAGTGGGAGCAGAAGTCGATCTGTCCTTTTCTCTAATCATTTCTGGAACTCCACCAAATTTTAAGTCGTCTGTGTAGATTAGTAGTCTGTGTCTGGTGTAGGGTACTCCAGAAGAGAGTCAATGTATTAACCCTTAAACATGTGCTTCCCTGCTGTCTTTGGAGAGGACAATTCCACAGAGGAGGAAGAGAAAGATGATTCATCACCAGGTACCAGTTAGTGATTCTAGTGCTAGTACTCATACTCTGTCCTGCTTCCAAGAAAAGTGAGATGTCACAAGACCAGATGAATACAGATCTCAGGCAGAAACTAAACCATTTATTTGCAGATGCCAGGGGAACCTGCAATGGCAATGCCATGCCCAACCTCGAAATGGGATCCAGGACTAACAAAACCAATGCTGAAGATATGAGATCAGCAACATAAGTGCTGATGTCAAAGTCCTTGACTCAATCACACCCACCAGTGGAGCTAGACACTAGCAGATAGAAACAATGGTCACAAGCCCAAGACAAACAACAAAAGCTTTAGGGTACAGGGCTCAAATAACAAGGAGCTGGACCGAAAAGAGTACAGAATAAGTCAGCAACATCAGGCATGACACATCAGTGCCGATGCCTGACATCCATGCACCGTTCAGTACAGAAAGAATAAGCACTGAGAACACCAACTTCGAAGGTATAATCAACACTAACCCAAACAAAAGGAAGCTGTGGCAGTTGAGCCAATGTTGACTTTTCTACCAACAGCAGTGTTGGGCACCTGCAAGCTGTTGATCAACATCAAAGCAACTTAATACTGACTTAGGGATCAGAGAGGCAGGGGCAAACGATGACAGAAAAACAATGTCCCTGTCTGTCCTGGAACTAAAACAGGGAATGACTAGACCAACGTCTATACATGCCTGACCAAGGTGCTCGTCATTTTGCCACACTCTAAATTAATAGGCATTAAAGAACTGTAGAAGGAATGAGAAGACCTAAACAATGTGGAGAATGAACACCTAGAGGGTATAAACCTAGCCTATTCCATCTCTGATGGTGAGAATACAATGCTGTGTTGAGAAAGTCTGAGGACAATTCTCAGTCACATTGACAGACACATGAGACTCTCCAAAAAGAGCTCCAGAAACATTACTACAAACAGAATCCTCTTGCACCTTGGCTTTGGTCCACGGTTTCTCTTGTTCTCCTCTTGCAGTGAGACATTGTTTTGTCCCTACTCTGGTACCCCAAGAAGAAGGGGCTGCATCCAAAGCAGCTCCCGTATTGGTATCAAACCCTTCAATACTAACAGCTTCTATCAGTCAACATTCACTTTAGCTTCATGTGTCATAAATGGTCTTCAAATAAGCTGATTAAAGACAAATTAAGTACACATACTGATTCTGGGGTGGAATTTTGGGCCCACAGGACACATCTCTTAAATCCAACAGACATGCTTCCCATTTCCAACCACAGAATACATACATATACACACACCAACAAAAAAGAACTACGACCACAGCCAGAAATCATGGGAAAAAACAGAGCTATAACCAAGGCAGTAGGGCTACAAAATTCCAGCCTGTAGTCGAAGGAAGGTAAAACCATGACAGGAAAAATTACAAAAATGGTTAGGCCTGACCAGAATCTAAGTGGAACATTAAACAATTGAAACATTCACAATGAAGTTCATGAAAGAATGCCAATACAGGTAAAAAATACAGTTTAAACATGCAAACACAGTCTGGGGTCATTTTCCTTATGCAAGCTCCTTCAGTGGAAAGACAGCCTTGAAGAAACAAGGACCTGCACTAAGCACAAAATGGTTATGGAAGGAGATACAGCCTGAGAAAATTTCTTCTGCCAAACTACAGCCTGTGGGACCTAATCCTGCAAACTGAAGAATACAACCAGGATCATATCAGACCTCTAAATGTGTTTCCTTCAACACTGTGACATCTGCAGTTACATGAACATCTCTTAATGTGATGTTTCGATATTATACTAAATATTATGGTTTTGATTTATGCTCTGTAAAATGGTATGCTATAATTCATTACACAGCCAATTACCTATCACGGTTAGAATTCTTGCCTTGGATGCAGAAGTGCCACTACTCTGGAAAAAGCTTCCAATTCACGAGAAAGAGAGCCCATCCCTGACCCTCTTCAAACACAACCTAGATCAATGGATGGGTGACCACAAATTCACTCCTGGGGTGGTGCCCATGTCCCTCCTGGACAGAGGAACTTGGTATTAATTATCATAGACCCTTACGACTATGAACTTCACTCATCTAACCACCGACAATTGGGGCAACTCAGGAAAAATATGACTAGGCTATAAGGGCTCTAGGGACATTAGCCTAGTAACCTTCTATGAACCTGTAACTCCTAAGATATCATCATCAACCTCCTCCTTCCCATTTTCTATACCAGGTAGGGGTGTTGTGTCAATTGTTGCCATATCTCTTGATTCAATGCCACTTCTTACCTTCAATAGTCATACCTGACTTACAGGTCTTCCATCACACAATCCATACACCATTTCAATCTTTTTCATCAGATCGTGTTCTCCTTTTTTTCAAATGGGCCCAAAACACTGTGTTCTGTACTCTGACATTTTCTGCAAATGAAAATACTTTGGCTTCTATTCTGATGTGCTCATTTCTTTCTCTGTCCCATAGTATGCATCATACCACCCATGTCATAGACTTCATCTCATCACTTCTTAGCTTCATTAACTTCTCTGCCTTTATTGCTCATGTTTCTGCACCAAACAGCAGTACTGGTTGCACCACTGGTTTGTACACTTTGCTTTTCAGCTTCTTTGCCATCTTCTGTCATGTACTACACCTGACACTCCATGTCAGTTGGCTGCAGACACACTGATTCTAGCTTTGACCTCTTCATTCAGACTTCCCTTTTCCTCAGCCACCCCTCCCAGACAACTGAAGCAGTCAACCTGTTGCATTGTTTTCCTTTCTTTCTCAACTCTTAGAGTCTTCTGACTTCCCCCATTTGCTGCCACTACAACTGTCTTATCTGTACTCAGTTTCATCCCAGGTGCCTTACTGCCTTCCTTTGACTTCCACTGTCCTATTCTTTGTTGAAATTCTTGCTCAAAGTCTGCCTGTAATGCCACATTCTCTACATACAGCAGCTTTGTTGATCTGTTCCATCCGACTTATTTAATAATGTAGTCCATCGTCAGTATGAACAGCAGTCAGTTCACAGCTGAAACATGATGCACAAACGTTCCCCACTAGGAACCCATATGTGAAACAGAATGCTGTACTGGAGTTACTGGATCCTTGTACAAAAGCTACACTAATTCTACCAATATTTCTGGGACTTCAAACCAGTAAAGGACTGCCCAAATTAGCTTTCTTGGGACATTGTCATATGCTTTTTCCAAGTACAGGAATGTCCAGCTAGACACTTTCCTCATATCTAACTTCTTCTAAACTATCTATCTTACTGCAAACATTGTCTCAGTTGTACTGCATCCTGCTCTGAATCTGAATTGTTCAACTCCCATCTTACTTTCTAAGACTCTGGATATTCATTTATCAATCACCCTCAAGAACTTCATGCAGTGTGACAAGAGTTTGACACCTATATAATGCCTACAGTTGTGGATGTCCCCTTTGTTCATCTTGTACATTGGCACGCGTCTGTTTATTCTCAGTCATATGAGATGCACCTTTCTCACCATACTGCCACGAGTACACTCAACAGCCATTTTTCCCCAATCTCAACCAACATCTTGATCATATCTATTGTGATCTCATCGGAGTCTATGGTATTCCCAGACTTCACTTTCCTTAGTGCTGTTCTTCCTTCTTCTAGGGTGGGTTCCTCCTCTTTTTTACATCAAAGGCTGTATCTGGGGCAGTAAATCTTCTGTTGAGTTTCCTTCATTCAGAAGCTACTGGAAGTGCTCATTCCATCTCCTTGATATCCTGTGGGCTGGTGAGCAGGTTGTTGGTGGCATCCCTAATAAGTAGTATATGCCTGTCTTCTTTATTCTTCTGTCTCTGCCTTGCAACCTAAGAATTTCTTTGTGCCATTTAGCGAGTCACTTTCTAGAAGCTGGCAGAGTGCTTCTGATGTCTTGTTCTTTGCTACTGCAGCTCCTTTCTTGGCATCTGTTAGCCGACCAGCATTCCTTCACAGTCTGGTCAGTCTTTTCCATATCCCACTTTCTCCTCCGCTCAGTCTTTTGCTGACTTCTGCATTCTACCACCAGCTTTCCTTATGTACCTTACATCCATACCTGACTCTGCTGCACATCTTTTCTACAGTCCTCACACACGCTGTTTTAACTCCATTTACTACTTCTTCTTCTTGACGTGCTACAGCCTGAGTAATGCCTTCAGCTTGTCTGCTTTTTGTCCAGTAAACTTCCAGGCCTCCATCCTAGCCTCTATTGACCTTAGAGCCTTCTCTGACTACTGCTGGCAGCTGACTGTGGTAATCAGTAGTTTTGCTGTGGGCTGACTGTTTCAATGGTGATGACTTTGTAATAGCTGACTCTAATCCTCCTTACTAGCAGGAAGTCTACTTGACTTGCATGTTAGACACTCTTGTGTGCGATCTTGTGACTGTTTCTGTTGTTGAACCATGTGCTGAGAACCATCAGACCACTTGCTAGTCTGAAAGGCCTCTCCTCCTTTATTCCTGTTGTCACACCCATATGGACCCAGGCGATCTTCATATCCTGGTCTATCTGTCCCGATATGTGCATTCAGGTCCCCCGTTATCTACACCAACTCATGTTGTCCTGCTTTATCTAGTAAAACCTGCAACTGCTGCCTGAATGCACTGTTTTCCTCACTGTCACAACCTTGCTGTAGAGCATAGGCTGAGATAACGAATACAGTCTGATCATTACACTGAAGTCTGGTTGCCATGAGTCTGTCACTAATTCTGATGACATCTGTCTCTGTCTCCTGAAGCCTCTCCCTCACCATAATTCCCACATGATTTCTAGTCTGCCCTTCTCTTGAGTAGTACTCCAAGCAGTTGTTGATTCCATTCCTGGACTGCTACGAAAAATATACTGGGATTGGATACACCGTTCTGGATGAAAACAGACTTTGAGGATAAAAAAGTTTTATTGATTAATTAGTGACAAGTAGCTGAAACAGTATGATGGGATTTTGAAAACTAGCCTTAAACGCAAATATAATGTAATCCAGTGGAGAATGTAACACAATGGTAATTTCTATTTAAGCCTGTGTTTATTAAACAATTAAATAAAGAGGCAAACAAAACAACTGTAATAGATGCCCAACATAAAAATGATGAAGCTAGTAAAGTTGTCTTGAAAGGGATGAGATAATACATCAAAGGCAAAGGATTGGAGATAAGATAACTAAACTTCTGCTTTTCTTATATAAGGCTGGGGATAGTGTTAGGTAAACTGGTGCTCTAGGCAAAAAGGCTACACAGTGCACACCCACAAAGCATTCTCTAGAGATTCCTTGCTCCTTTATCTGTTTAAAACTTTCATTTAAAGGCTCACTGCTGTTTTTTTGCTGTGATAAACATTTCTGTAGTGTTTTTCTGCCTAAGTAGTGTAGGTAGTAGCTCTAGCATTGTCCACATTTAGGCTTGTGTTCCGGGCCTAGTTGTTTGTTTGCAGAGGCTGTTTGTCTAAGCACATATTTCAGGCCATCTTAGTTTAGGAAAATCCATTTTACATTTAAGTGAGAGTGTAGTGCTTGTGGTCATTGGCTGATTGGGGTTACCTGAACTACGGCTTGGAGTAAGCACCTCATTGGTTCTTTCAAGCTTTTTTTTAAAGTTGTTTCAGGTTTCCACTTTCTGTTACATAAGAAGTTACCTTGAGAGTGTTTCTGCCATTTCACACAGAGCTAAATGGAGGAAGGGCACTGAGCAAAACTCTGATCTGTGATATACAACATTAAGTAGCCTGTTTTTTGCTTATTTTTACTAGTTATGCTTATTATAGATATTTATAGCACTTTTATTGTCTGCTGCATACGTTTTACTGTATTTCATAGCTATAAACTAATCTGCATGATTGCATTAAAATTGTCTGCCTCACAGGGCCTGATAAATAAGGTTTTTACTGTTACACTGTTTTAAATCTTTTCTAACTAGTTTCACTGTGTGTGAGGTATTAACTGGAAATCGTCTCCATTTGTTAAACATCTGTTTGTGTTTGTTTGTTTGTTCTGATTTCCTGCCAAGAAGTGCATCATATAACTGACTTAGTTTCCCACCCTCCCTCCGTATTGGTATCCTGTTCTTATACTTGGTGGCTTTGCAGTTGCCCACCCCTACTGTAAATTTGATCTGGGAAACTCCAAGTCCAGTGTCATTAGCTCATTCTACCTAATACAGACAGAACACTTGAGAAGGCGAAACCACTTAGTTTCTTAACCTTGAATTATCTTCTGCTCCTCCTTTCCCCCTTTCCACTTTACTGCAAAAAAAAAAAAAAAAACTAAATTCTAAGTTTTTTTCCTGTCTTTCCTGTAACTATTCTAGTCCAGATACAGATTTGCTGTATCTAGGACTGTTTGTAAGCTTCTGAGCCTCCCAAGCCTTTCTGTGTTAGAGGGAAGTCTTCTAGCTTATCAGTGGGACTGGTAAGCACTAGGTAGCCTATCTACCACAATAGGAGTGGTTTCTGGCCCAGAAACTGTAGTATATTGGCAGTTTGGGCAGGTTTTCCATATTTTTCAACTTTCTGGTTTAAAAGCTTGTGTTTTCTCTTTTCCCGCCTTTCCTGTAACTCGTCTAGTCCAGATACAGATTTGCTGTATCCAGGACTGTATGTAAGCTTCTGAGCCCACCAAGCCTTTCTGCATTGGAGGGACACCTTCTAGCTTATTAGTGGGAGTGGTAAGCATTAGGTAAGCCTATCTACCACAAGAGGAGTGGTTTCTGGCCCAGAAATTGTAGTTTATTGGCTCTTTGGGCAGTTTTTCCATCTCTTTCAACTTTCTGGTTTAAAAGCCCATGTTTGCACTCATTTCCCGCCTTTCCTCTAACTAGTCTAGTCCAGATACAGATTTGCTGTATCCAGGACTGTTTGTAAGCTTCTGAGCGGTGCCAAAGTTTGCTCTTCAGTCTTTCACTTAGATCTACTAGTTCCCTCCTCTCCTGCACTTTTACTAGCTTATTAGTCTAGCACTTTACCAGACTTCTTGTAGCAATTACTGTAGCACACAAAAGTGCAACCAGCACTAAACACTCTACAAGGAAACAGCTCCAGTACTATTTATTAATGCCCACCCCTCCAGGCATGTCTAAAAGTCAGTTCCCTGTCATTTCTCCTATTAACCTGGTGAACTTGGGCATCCTGAGGCAACGTAGCAACTGACTCATGTATACTGACAACCCTCTCCTCTTATCCCCCAACACTCAGACTTACAAGATGCACTTATATAGCCAAATTGGAAGCCACGCACTCTCAAGCCAAGTCCGGAACAGCTGGTAAACAGGAGAAGGTCAACACTTGCACCATACCACATGGAACACATACCCCTCCAGAACACACACCAGCACTGCCTTCACATAAAAACACAAACTGCACACCCACCTTCGCGGAGGCTCTCAATAAAAATCTACCCAAACAGCAGAGACCTCCAAGGCAGAAACACACTCGACCACCACAACACAACACAAAACTAATCACGAGACACATAACTCTTCTAAACAGTGTGCCACTCAACCAAAGCCCCTAAGGCAAAACAGCATGCCCAACACACTAGTCATAGGTAATTTGATAGTGAGGCACACTGATGTCCCACTCACTAGGTTGAATAAGGAGAAAGTAACAGTCAGATGCCTGTCTGGCGCCAGGATCCACCACATAAAGCACACACTCAGGTCCTTCAACAAGTACAAATATGATTCTGTCATTGTACATGTGGGTGTGAATGACTTGAGACATACCTCCCTGGACTACATGAAAAGAGGCATGGAGGAGCTCTCGGATTATGTAGCCCAGGCAGGTATGACCCTAGCCCTGAGCTGCATCCTACCATCACAAAGAATGATACCACAGTACAAGCAGAAAATGATTGATTTTAACAACTGGCTAAGTTTCTGGTGTCATTCTAAGGGGATCCAGTATCTATCTGCCTGGGATAACATGACTGACAGACCTCGATGCTTTGCTAAAGATGGCCTGCATCTGTCACCCCTGGGCTTCCGGATACTGGCCAAGGCTCTTGCCACCCCTACAGTGCCTTATTTAAGCGGTGTTCCAAAGACCAAATTACCACCATAACAGCTACAAACAAATGCAATCTGAGGGTCATGCTGCTGAATGCTAGAAGTCTAAATCTCAAAATGCACTCGCTCAAAGCGCTCCTTAAAATGGAGAACATCGACATTTGTGCCATAACAGAGACCTGGTTCAAGGCAGCAGAAAGCACACCTGCACTATCAGGCTATAACTCATTCCACACCTTTTGTCCCCAGAACTTGGACCAAAGCTCTAAAGGCAGTGGTGTTTCTATATTCATAAAGGATGCACACACCTCCAGACTGGTAGCCAAACATAACGTATCTGAGATACTTCAGGTGCAGCTAACACTGGGTAAGACAGCGATTCAGGTCGTAGCCTGCTAAAGATCCTCAACCATGTCCCAAGACTCTCACTCTACGTTCCTAAGCACCCTGGAGAATATTAGGGTCCAACCCAACACTCTCATACTGGGCAACTTCAACTACCCCTCCATTAACTGGGAAAATGACTCATGTACCAATATACTTGCCCAACGTTTCCTGGAATTCATTAATTCCAATGCCCTGGACCAGCTCATTCTTACCCCCAACAGGGGTAGCAACATCCTTGAACTGGTCATTACTAACATGGGGGACCATTGCTCTACACCAATAGTCAAATCTTCCCTGATTAGATCCGACCACAAACTAATCACCTTAGAAATCCACATCCCTCCCACTCCCCCCACCCCCCGCAAAGGTAACCACCATGAAAAACTTCTCCAAAGCTAACTTTGGGCTACTAAAAACAGAGGTGGCTAACTTCACGGTACCTATGCAAATGGAGATCAGTTGCATGACTACCGAATCATCCACCAATGCACTGTATGAACACATTCACAAATACATGGATCTCGCCATACCCAACAGAACCAAGACTCTCTCCTCCATGAAAAGGAAGCCAATCTGGTGATCCCCTGCCACAGACAAACTCTACAACAGAAAGAGGAAACTGATGCGGAATAAGGTGAAGTTCCAAGACTGGAAAAACTCCCTTAGCCTCATGAAAAAGTTGAGATCACTCATCAAATCCTCTAAAGCTAGCTATGAAAACAGAATTGCAGCAGATAATAACCACAAGGCCTTCTACAGTTATGTAAAGAATCTCCACGGCAATACCCAGATTTGCTGTGAGCTACTGCACAATGGTACCTCCTATACCGAACCAACATTGCCAATACACTGGTCGACAGATTCAGTGCCAACATTACCTCCCCAAGGGACAAGTCACAATACCAGTAGATTGCCAGGCACCCAGTATTACTGCTGCACAGGGTTAAAACAGCACTGCCCAAGGCCAAGAATACATCTTCTGTGGGACCTGACAATATCCCTGGCTGTTTTCTACATAAACTACAGAGTGAACTGGCACCTCACCTGTGTGCCCTGTTCAATCACAGCCTCACCTCAGGCTTTGTCCCTACCGAATGGCGCACTGCTACAGTCATCCCTCTTCAAAAACGAGGAGCAACTACAGACCCTGGGAACTATTGCCCCATTAGCCAGATGAGTCTGATATGCAAAGCTATGGAACGCATCATCATGGACCTAATAAACAAGGATATAGGGAATCTCCAAACTCTGGATCCCACACAGTTTGGTTTTTTGAAGGGTAGATCATGCCTGCTCAACTTGGCCAACTTCTTTGAGTCAGTCACCAGAGCTGTGGATGAAGGCAAGGTAGTTCATACATCTGGCCAAAGCCTTTGATACCATTCCCCACTCAGGAATCACAGAAAAACTCACTAAGCTTGGCATCAACCCCTGTATCACAAGGTGGGGGTTGCAAACTGGCTCACAGATAGAACCCACAGTGTGAAAGTAGCTGACTCCAAATCAGACTGCTGACTAGTCACGAGTGGAGTCCCACAAGGTTCGGTCCTGGGTCCTCTCCTGTTTGGTATCTACTACTCTGAAGTCCAGTCCAATACGAAGGGACTCTGGCTGACAAAGTTCACAGATGATTGCAAGTTGGGAGCTATTATTACCTCCCCAAGTGATGCTGACATCCTACAGAAGGGCCTCACTGAGACAAAGGACTGGTGTCAGAACCATTGCCTTAAGCTCAATGTCAAAAAATGTGTCATCACCTATGGGAAAAACCCGGTTCCCATGAATTTCCACATCAATGGTAGTCCAATGAATGCAGAAGACGTTATAAGACATCTGGGAACACAGGTTGACAGCAACCTCTATTTTGCCAACCACATTGCCACTGTGGTCAGAAAGTCCTTCTATGTGGCACATCTCATTACTAAGGGTTTTGCATCCAGGAAGAAAGAGGTCATTGTCTCCCTCTACTTTTCCCTCATTAGGCCAATTATTGAGTACAATGCCCCATTTGGAATGTACTTCACTAAACACCTGCAACAAATGGAGAGGCCGCAAATGTACCTCACAAAGAGGATCCTAGGCCTTAAACACTTGTCGTATATGGGCAGACTCAAAAAACTCCAACTATTCTCTGTCTCATATCGCCTACTTAGAGACGATCTCTGCTAGACTTACAAAGCCATGTCTGACCCAACTCTGTTAGAAATGCTACATCTAAAGAATTCCTAATCCCTCCGCACCACACGCTCCACAGACCTCAACCTCATTACCACAATCAACAGAACATGCTGGAGGGACAGGTTCATAACCCAGAGACTGCCCATGCTATGGAATAGACTTCCCATACATGTCAAGCAGAGCACCTCACTGGCTCTCTTCAAGAGAAATCTTGATGAGTGGATGGGAAATAGAAAATTCACCCAGTGATCACTCCAGTGGCTTTACTCGACAGAGGCACTGGGAACTAAGGTCGGGTGGCACAATACCAGGGTAATCCTATGGACTAGGCTTGCAAAGGTTCCAGAGCCATTAGCCTAGTACACACCTATGAACCTACCCTGGCATTCTCACACTATCCAGATTACATTTTCATCCCTCGCTTTCCTCAAAGTTTGTATTATTCTTCATTTTTTTTCCTCCAGTTGAATAACATTCATTCTGCAGTTCACTGATTCATCCAATATGTTCCATGTAGGCCACACTGCACTCTAACAACTGTGAAGGAAACAACAGAATTAAGATGGGGGTCTACGCTATACTATGAGGTTTCTAGATGCCCTGATATGCATTTTATTCTTTTTTAAACATTTTCATCCAATGACTGCCTGAAAAAAAACGTGATCAAAGAAAGAAATTTAATCTTTACTGGCATCCTCTCAGCACATCTAAACTAACAAAGACTAAACTGTAATAACTGCAGTGGCAATAACCATATTAAGTAGGGTGTTTTGGCTGCCAGGGCCCCAGAAGCCATGAAATTTGTAGATACTCTGAGATGTTTTTTAAGGAACCTTGCCATTTAATGATTGCCTGAACAACCATGATGATCAAAAAAGAAATTTAGTCTTACTCTTTAACTTTGTTTTTTTGTTGTTGCTGTTTTCCTGCATTCATTCAACACATCGTAACTAACCAAGGCTACTCTTTAATAACTGAATTAAGTAGGGGGCTGCCAGCCACACAGAAGCCATAATGTTATAAATGCTCTGAGGTGCATTTCAGAACTTTTTTCCAACCTCTTGATCCAACAATGCCCAGAACAAAACATATGAAAAGGAAATTCAATCCTACTTTTTTGTTTCACGGAAGAAATAAGTTGTATCCAGCTTTTAATGCTCAAAGCTGACCAAACACTACTTCGCAACAAACCTGAGAAAGCAAATGTGTGTGAAGATACATATATCTGAGAAAAGTACCTGCCCCCAATAACCCACCTCAAAATAGGTAGTTACTTTCTGTGCATTTCCCTCTGGTGTAAATTAGGATTATAATTAAGGTATACATTCCAACAGTGGTATTTCAAGATGCTGCTGTCATATTTATATACAGCTTGCCTCCTCATCCCCTACCCCCAAAAGGAAGCCACCTTCTGTGTACCCTTCTAATGTCAGGTTCGGACAAAGCTGAAAAGATGAACAGAACAGAACATATTTACTGTCTGACATATATGAACAGTATACTTATTCACTGTCCCCAGAAGACAGCCACCTATACATGCACCAGATGTCTTCTTGTAAGGAAAATGAAAAAAGTAATGACTACAGTAATGTTTACAACTCATTACTTCCAGAGACAGTATGTGTTCATATACAAACCACAATGACCCTTCGTGCACCTCTCTGAAGTTTGATAAATACAAAAACTATGAAGGAACCACATCAATCCTAATGAAATACAATGAATTTAATGTACTACAACAACATATTATCAAAGGGTGAAGGACCTTCACCCTGGTAAGAACATTTTGCTGCAATAAAATAAATTCCTAGTGTTTCACTAGGTTTGACGTGGCTCAATCATGTTTTTTTGTATTTATTGATTTTTGCTTGCTTGATAACACTTGGATTTATCATTTGTCCAACCTCTCTGAAGTTTGCAAGGAAAGTTAAAAAAAAAAAAAATGGCCACAATGTTACCGGCCAACACAGGATGCAGTGACTTCAATGTTTGGGAAGAATGTTAAAAAAATAATGACACTCTCCCATCCTCCCCTCCTCCTCCGTCCCATACAAGTGAAGAGACCTTATGTGTACACCTATGAACAGGGCTGACTTTAGACTAGGTCGGGTTCATGGCAGAGATGATTAAGTCCATGTCTAAAAGCAATTATGCAGGTTTAGTGTGTGGGGGGCCTCTAGCTGCCAGACATTTGGAAGGTCTCAGTATTCTGTGATGCCTTTAGCCTTTATTTTTTGAGGAATGAGTGTTAAACTAAACAAGTGATAACAGAGTCTATTACTTACATCCAGACAATCCCCGCCAACTGAGGGTAGCCAATTGGTCCCAACCCAGTTTGGTTCCATCAAGGGCAGGTTATGCCTACTCAACCTGGTGGCCTTCTTTGAGAAGGTCACCAAAGTAATGGATGAGGGCAAAATAGTTCTCACTGTCTACCTTGACCTGGCCAAGGCATTTGACACAATGCCCAACCTGGGCATTGTAGACAAATGCAAAAGGTTAGGTACAAACCCTTATGTCACACGGTGCAAAGTCAACTGGCTAACAGACAGGACCCAGGAAGTTAGAACTGGGAAGTCCACCTCTACTAAGAGGCCAGTCACAAGCGTAGTCCCTCAGGGATCAGTCCTGGGACTGCTCCTTTTCGGCATTTACTTCTATGAAGTCAAGGCCAATGTCAATGGCCTCTCACTGACTAAATTTGTAGATGATTGCAAATTAGGAGCCATCATTGAATCCTACACCAACACAATTGCTCTCCAGGAAGGGAGGACACAGACAAACAACTGGTGTCAGAGCCATGGGATAAAACTAAATGCTAAGAAATGCAGAACAGTACCCTTCAGGAAGTCATCTACCCCTGGTAACTATCACACACCCCTAAGAGTTGACCCAATAGTCAGGGACTTGTGGACACACATAGACAGTAATCTAGCCTTTGACCCATCACCTGTCTACAGCAGTGAGGAAATCATTCTATGTTGTGCAACTTATACACAAAGTTATGGCATCTAGGTCCAAGGAAGTCATTCTTCCACTGTATATGGCATTCATCAGACCTATCATTGAGTACAATGCTCCCTTTGGTATATACCTAACCAGGCATATCCAACAACTGGAATGTCCACAGAGATTCCTCACTAAAAGAATACCGGCATAAGTAACATGTCCTATGCAGATCACTTCCAAGGTCCTATCCCTGTATTTTGTCTCCTATAGGCTGTTGAGGGGCGATCTATGCATACAAAGCATTGTCAGACTGCACTCTGATGGACCTTCTGCACATTCATAAAACAAACAGCACCAGAATGACCTATTCTAAAGATTTAAATATTATCTGTGATATAAATAGGACCTGCTGGAGAGACAGGCATGCATCGCAGACACTACCCCATTTCTGGAACAGGCACCTCATCCATGTGAAGCAGAGTTCCTTCCTTACCCAATTCAAGTGTAACTTGGACATTTGGAAGGGGAACATGAAATTCATCCCTGGTTTGGCACCTGTGTCTCTAATGGACACAAGCAGCCTGTAAATGGCTCATCTCCCAGGCCTCTGCTTGTAAAGGTTTCATCTCCCAATCACCTGCTTACACTTATCAAGGGTACCAGAACTTGCCAGTTATTCTGGATGCATGGCAAGGCTTAAAAAGGTCATCTTGGTCATTAGCCCAGTAAACACCTATGAACCAAGTGGTTACAGCCACGTCTATGTACAGTTCAGATGTAAGATTGTAATAAGAGGACGACCATGTATTTCACCTTTGTTCCACAGAAATACTTGCCACACATTAAACTATTGCAGGTGCTTCACAAAATCACATTAGTCCTGCAAAACCAACATAATAAGCAAACAGCAGTGCAGGCAGCTAGCATTTCCCTCCAAAGAAGACAGCCGCAGCAATTACACCTTGTTTGTCTATAAATATCAAGTGTCCAGTTAAGCAGTTTTTCTTACTTCTCACAAATGCACACTTGTGCTGCTAATGCCAAAAGCAACTGTTTAAACTGATCAAATGGCAAGAGGATCAGTTAATTTCATCTAGCCAATCCCAACCCCCATCCAGCAGTTATAGCCAGGACATCCGATGGCACACCTCTCAACAGTCCTAGACTTTTTTTTAACAAGAAACATCTTTACTAAATTATCACTTATTATATAGGCAGCCTTACATTTATGTAAATGGAAGCAAGCCATACTGACATATTTATAGTTGCAAACATTATGCATCACTTATAACCTTGCCAGCCATTGTCAGTCAAACATTACATAGTTAATTCAAATCCTGCCTTCTTTTAAATCTCATCCTCAACCAAAGATTTATTCTGCATGTACTGTTCCCACAATTCCCATTTTTTCTATGTAATTTGCTCCTCCCTTTTGCTAAAATTCCTATTTCCAGTTGTTTTATCTGTTGCTATATTCACTACTTCTAGTACAGTTGGTTTAGACATTGATTTCCATTTTCTAGTAATTGCTTTTTTGGCAGCCACCATAATTAGACTTTGCAAGACCTTATTACATCTAGGCAATTCAAATTCTGTGTCACAGCTTAAAAATAATTTTCTTAGTTATACCAATGTGTTTACCCAATATTTCTGATAGAGTAGTCTGCAGTAATTTTTTTAAAACTTGCCAACTCATTACACTTCCAAAAATATGTTCCTAATTACCTCTTTCTTCCCCCTCACACCTCCAACATTTGCTATTTACCAGAGGAAAAATTCTTTGGAGTCTAATTGGAGTAAAAAAAATACCTATGTAAACACTTCCAAGCAAAGATCCTAAATCTTCTACACTTTGTTGCATATTTGAGAGACATACATATATTCCCCATTGTTTCTTTGTGAATTGCTTACCCAATCCTTTCTAACCTCCTTTGATTGATTTTTAAGGTTATGCAATATTTTTATATGCTCTACTAATTATCCCTTTTCAACAGCAGCTTCTGTTCTAGCTTCTACTAAATACTCTACCAGTGCTGGTGTTTCACTTAGCGTGCTCCCTCTTTCTTTTTCTTTGTCTAAACTCTGATATCAAGCCTTGATAGGGAAGGCAATCTTTAGGCTGCTCTCCAAATAAATTCTTGACCTCTTCCCATTCTATTACCGTTCCCTCTCTAATTATTTGCTCCCAATACCTTTGTTACTTTGCCAATTTTTCTCCAGGAAATTCCTGCACCCTCTCGCCTATTTTCTGTATCCCTAATTGCAGTTATCCCTATTGGCAGAATCTCCTTTCCCCACTTTCATATTGGCTTAGCTCTTAGAATACTTTCTGCTACTTTATGAATATAATATTTTGTATGGTTATTGTTATTCTCTTTAAGGATCTGGATCAAAAATCCCAGTCTCTCCTCGTTTCTTTAGCCCCCCCCCCCATTTCAACACCACCCCTTTCCACTTTGAGTTATAGATTTCTGCTTCTGCTATGCATATAAGCCTTAACTGTGTAGCTCTGGAATACCCCCTTCAAATCAGGTAATCAAAGACATACTTGTTCAATTGGAAGAATCAGCTTATCCCCCTTGACTCTTGCCATCTTCCTCTCTCAGATACAAACCTTCATCTCTTTAATAATTGCTATCCACAACTTCTCTGGTTGATGAAAACATACATGACCTACGTATAAAACTAAAGGGACTAAAAACATTTTAACTGCTTGTATCTTGCTATTCATATCCATAATACACAGCTTGCAATTTCTCAACATTTGTATTATCATTTTAGTCTCTTCCCATAGATCCTTAGCTGCCACCACAGAATCCTTTTTAATCTATACTCTTAAGTACTTCATTTTATCATGTACCAATAAATATGGGTATCACTGAGCAAATTTGTGTGTAGGTATATAGTTTACAGCTATTGCCCTTGTTTTATCTTCATTAACTTTGTATTCCAAAAAGACTTGAAACTGTCTGAAAATGTTCCACAACACTGTACTGTCTCTTTCTGGTTTTATCAGGTATAAAATAATATCACCTGCAAATAAAGCCAACTTTTCTTGACTGCCATACCAAGTATATCCTTGAATTTCTGAGTCCCTCTTTTTCTTTGCCAATGGTTCTAAATATAATACAAACAACAAAGGGGAAAGAGGACACCTCTGCCTGGTTCCTCTGCTCAAGCAGAAATTATCACAGAGGACTCCGCCCACTTCAGTTTTTGCCTCCGATCCCTCTTATATTTTTCTAAACGACCTTAAAGTTTTATCAGGGAATACAAATGCTTCCATTCTCCTGCTCATAAAATCCTAATTTACTTTGTCCAATGTTTCTCTCCATCAAGACACACAATAAAAGTGGTATTTTCTTACATTCTGCTTCCTTCTGGATCATCATGGTTCTATTAATGCTGTCAAATGTTTGCCTCCCCTCCACAAAACCACACTGATACCTATCAATTTTGGCATCACCTTTGCCATTCATTTAGCCCTTATAGACAAACAATTTATAATCATGGTTTAGAATTTAAATGGGCCTATATGAAGTTGGGAATCCAGAAAAGTACGAACAGGACCAATAAAAAATAAATCCAAGGTGGAAAACCAAACCAAGACAGACTGCTGCTCAGAAAGTCTAATTCTTTAATACGAAACCATGAAAAACAATGAAAACACAAGCGCTTTCGCTCGGTCTGTGCCGAGCTTTATCAAGTGAACATCCAAAGTGCTGCAAGGCTTTATATACACTGAAGTTAATTATTAATTAATCAATTAAAAAATTAATCAATTAAAAAATTAAAGCTTAAAAATGCTGGAGTTGATAAATTGTTAAAATGCTTCTTTGTTAAAAGTTAAACCTGGTTCATTATAATAAATGTGTACAGTAAATATTAAAACTGAAATGTAAAATAATCGAAAGAAACTGTAGGCAGTGCATTTAGCAATAAATTAAAATAAATCATTTATCATATTTCACTTGAAGATTTTTTATCAGCAATGAATGAGCTTCTCATAATCGAGCCTTTCTTAGCTTGAGGACACTGTTTATGTTGATGTTATCATTTAATCCAGGGTGTCTGCCTGCATCTAGTTTAAGTTGCCATATAAGTTCCTTGTATTCAAGGGTCGTCTCCCAGTCACCTCCCCTAGCATCCGGGGTAACTTGCTCCAACACTATGAATTTAAGATCTATCCTAGGGCAAGTGAGTGAATGCTTATAGAATGCGTTAGACTCCCTTTGTTTACTTAGATCGTAGAAATGTTCGTAGAGTCTTTTCCTAAATGGCCTCTCAGTTTTGCCAACATAGAAGCTTGAGCAGGTGGTGCAAAAACCTAGGTAGACAACCCCTTTACTCCCACAGGTGTAGTGATGATATGATTTGATGTTAAAATTCCTGGAGGGAATGTAAAGTGTTGGAGCATTAATAATGGCATGGCATTGATTACAAGACCCACATTTGAAAGTGCCTAGTCGTGTGTTAGAGTTATTAGCCTGGAAATTAGGTTTTCTTTCAAATAGTTCCTTGAAATTAATGTCCCTCTTTCTTACAAATTTTGGGTGTGGTGGGAGGGCATCTTTGAATTCTTCGTGAAAGGTCAGTACAGGCCAGTGCCTCCTGATGATCTCCTCAATATCAGCGGAGTTGCCGGAATAGGTATAGATAAAACTATTCCGGAAGGTGTCAGATATCGCTGTTGTGTTAGTTGTGACAGAAGGTTGCCCTGTACCAAGAAGTGGTGGAAATGTTGTTTCTCTGTTATCAATCAGTTCCTTAGCTAAGGAGGTGATAAGGGAGAGAGAGTATCACCTGTATACAAACATGGACTGCAAAAAATGTATTTCATCCAAAAAATCAACAGCGGAGCTGCACATCCTAGAGGCTCTAATGAACTGGCCCTTAACAATGCCTTTTTTCTGATAAAATGGGTGTGCACTTTGAAAATGCAGAAAAGAATTAGAAAAAGTAGGTTTCCTGTAAAGTTTAGAAAGGAATGTTGAATTGTTATAATCTTTATATAAAGTCACGCTATTGAAGCTAAGAGGAAATCTCCACCGACTGGTGCAAATGGAACTAACAGTGGTTTACACTCCTTATTTCCGACTAATCCCAGCACACAAAGGGTACCTAATAATGAGCACAGTGAAGGCACGGCTCGTTCGAAGACCAGCAGACCTGAGAAACAGCCCAAGGACTTCAATTCCACCACCTGGGCATGTCAGCAATTTACATTCAACCAAGGTACTGTGTCCTCTAATAACTACAACACCATAGAGAATGATTTTGGCGAACTAAAAGACAAACTCTACGCTTATAAAAGCAATCAACTCGAGATTGAGTACTTAAGGGAGTGTGTTAATGTGAAATGCATACCGAAGGGTTTGCGTTTTTATAAGTTCCCTAATAATGTTCAACCGGGGACTTTATATTACAAAAAACTGTGTGAAATTTTTGACAGAGCTGGACTGGAGGTTTTAAATGTGATGATTTCAGAGTATGAAGCGAAGGCTGATACTCTTATAAACGAGTTAAATGTTTTAAACAACTCCCTTGTTACTGACAATAACTTTTTAACTGTGAAGTTTGATTATGACAATGTTTTTAACGAAGTCGATCAATTCTGTACAAAAATACTTAACTGAAAGATACCCAAGTTAGACATGGATTTTGCTGAATATAGAGAAGGAACAGCTTACCCCTCTCCTAATAGGACCCGGTGGGAACATAAACAGGACAATCAAAACAACCAAAACAAGGGGGCTGATTTCTATTCTAGAGCTACTCATGAACCCCCCGTAGGAGTGAGAGGTTAGCTGAGAAAGGTAGAAAGAATTCCCATCAGGATTTTCAGCATCCCCCCGGCAGGACAGGGGCATGGGGACAGAAACAATCCCCTCACATGTGGAGCAACAAACATGTTTAAATGACATCCCCATTGTCCCTGAAATGGCACTCCTACACTATAACTTTTCCAACACTGCAGGCCACAATTGTTCTATAGTTAAAAAAGACAACTTCATTATATACAATTATACTGATTTGCAAATTACAGATTTGACCTTCGACCTATTCACTCGACGTTTCCAGTTTTTCCCCGTACGCTCCTGTAATATATCCCAAATTTTAGTTGAACTAAAACTCTTTGCTAGAAATTTAAATCTAGCACATTACTTTAAAGGGCAGCCCTATACCAATACAGGGCTCTGTAGAACTAGCACTTTCAAACCACCTGTGCACCCCTTAATTAAACTTTTTGAAGAACTAGTTGAGAAAGATTTTAGAACTTTACATTCCCAAGGAATACAACCACAGTTAGTTAACTTAAATGAATATGAAATCTGGTTTATTAACCATTTGAAAAAAGAAAACATTAGGGTCATGAATTCAGACAAGGGCGGTGGGGTTGTCCTGATGTATAATTCCAGCTATGACATTTATATCCACGACATGTTACAGGACAGTGAACAATACGAAATTGTATCTAGAAATGAAGTTAACATAGCCTTTTCCAAAATCAAATATATGCTTACTGACCATTTGCTCCAAGGAGCTATAAATGAAAAATTGTTCATCTATCTGCATGTTGAGAAACCCAAAATACCAGTAATTTTTGGAATTCCGAAAATTCACAAAGGCTTGGACCCCTTGAGATTTAGGCCTATTGTTTCAGGGGCAGGAAGCATCACTGAACCCTTAGGTAAATTCATTGACCATGTTACTAAGCAACTCATCCCACTTTTAGATCACGTCTGCAAAGACTCCTGGGATTTTCTCAGAGACATTCAACCTTCCTTTTTCTCATCTGAACTCCTTATGATGACTCTAGACATCAAAGACCTGTTTTCTAGTATACCCCACCCAGCAGGGCTCGAGTGGTTTAACGATTTCTTAACCACTGAAACTAATCTCAACAATAAGGTGACTGGCCTTCTAGTGGAGTTTATGGAAATTTTATTACAGAACAATTTTATATTCTTTAATGGTGAGCTTTTTAGACAAAGGAAAGGAGTGGCCATGGGTGCCTCATGCGCTTCTTTTTATGCCAATGCTGTTTTGCACAGATGAGAACGTATGTTCATATTTTCTTCTACTTGGGTTCAATATTTAACTCATTATAGAAGATGCCTAGACGACATCTGTATTTTATGGAATGGGACCCTCAATCAGTTTGAGGATTTTTTTTAGTTATATCAATTCCACCACCCCCTTCTTGGTGTTCACTCACAACATTAACAAACACGAACTTCACTATCTTGACGTGACTTTATATAAAGATTATAACAATTCAACATTCCTTTCTAAACTTTACAGGAAACCTACTTTTTCTAATTCTTTTCTGCATTTTCAAAGTGCACACCCATTTTATCAGAAAAAAGGCATTGTTAAGGGCCAGTTCATTAGAGCCTCTAGGATGTGCAGCTCCGCTGTTGATTTTTTGGATGAAATACATTTTTTGCAGTCCATATTTGTAGACAGGGGATACCCTCTCTCCCTTATCACCTCCTTAGCTAAGGAACTGATTGATAACAGAGAAACAACATTTCCACCACTTCTTGGTACAGGGCAACCTTCTGTCACAACTAACACAACAGCGATATCTGACACCTTCCGGAATAGTTTTATCTATACCTATTCCGGCAACTCCGCTGATATTGAGGAGATCATCAGGAGGCACTGGCCTGTACTGACCTTTCACGAAGAATTCAAAGATGCCCTCCCACCACACCCTAAATTTGTAAGAAAGAGGGGACATTAATTTCAAGGAACTATTTGAAAGAAAGCCTAATTTCCAGGCTAATAACTCTAACACACGACTAGGCACTTTCAAATGTGGGTCCTGTAATCAATGCCATGCCATTATTAATGCTCCAACACTTTACATTCCCTCCAGGAATTTTAACATCAAATCATATCATCACTACACCTGTGGGAGTAAATGGGTTGTCTACCTAGGTTTTTGCACCACCTGCTCAAGCTTCTATGTTGGCAAAACTGAGAGACCATTTAGGAAAAGACTCTACGAACATTTCTACGATCTAAGTAAACAAAGGGAGTCTAACGCATTCTATAAGCATTCACTCACTTGCCCTGGGATAGATCTTAAATTCATAGTGTTGGAGCAAGTTACCCCGGATGCTAGGGGAGGTGACTGGGAGACGACCCTTGAATACAAGGAACTTATATGGCAACTTAAACTAGATGCAGGCAGACACCCTGGATTAAATGATAACATCAACATAAACAGTGTCCTCAAGCTAAGAAAGGCTCGATTATGAGAAGCTCATTCATTGCTGATAAAAAATCTTCAAGTGAAATATGATAAATGATTTATTTTAATTTATTGCTAAATGCACTGCCTACAGTTTCTTTCGATTATTTTACATTTCAGTTTTAATATTTACTGTACACATTTATTATAATGAACCAGGTTTAACTTTTAACAAAGAAGCATTTTTAACAATCTATCAACTCCAGCATTTTTAAGCTTTAATTTTTTAATTGATTAATTTTTTAATTGATTAATTAATAATTAACTTCAGTGTATATAAAGCCTTGCAGCACTTTGGATGTTCACTTGATAAAGCTCGGCACAGACCGAAAGAAAGCGCTTGTGTTTTCATTGTTTTTCATGGTTTCGTATTAAAGAATTAGACTTTCTGAGCAGCAGTCTGTCTTGGTTTGGTTTTCCACCTTGGATTTATCCTATATGAAGTTGGATCTGATGGGTCTTTACTATCTTTAGGTATTACAGCCACTACAACGTTCTTCTAGGATGCTGATGCTTCTCTTCCTTTTAAAATACTGTTAAACAAAACCTTCCAGATCTTGATCAGTTTTTTCCCCCTCCCAGTGTCCAAACTTCCAAGAGAATACCATCTATTCCTGAGGACTTTCCTGTAGATTGGCTATAGATTACCATTTTTATCTCATCTCCTCCTATCCTGTTAGTAATTAAGCCTCATCTACCTCTAACCTCGGCATATTTAATCTTCCATAAACATTTCCATTTGTACTGTTTCTTGATTTCCATATTTATCTGCTTTTTACAGATTTTCATAAAATTTCTAAAATATTTCTAGTACCTCTACAGGATCTACGATCATCTTCCTTGCTAAAGTCTCCTTAAACTTGGTGGCAACTCTTTCTACTTTATGCTGCCTGAGTCGTCGTGTCAAAAGTTTTTATGCACAGGAGTTTTTATCAAAAAACAGTTGCTTAACAGCAGTTTTTCTAAACTCATGCATATTATCAAGGTAATTCCTTATTTTATGTTCAGCGTTCTGTAATTGCTCCTGTTCTTGTTCTATGAAATTCACCCTATTCTGCAGTACTTTAACCTTTGTAAGTCCCTCTAAATAATTCTTGTTGCTTCTTAATCATATATCCCTTTCTTTTATTTCTACCCTAGTCTTAAACCCCACTTTAATTTTATCCGATTCCCTAGTTAGATTTGGGTCTATATTAGATCACCGAATGCTTAAAAAAGCGAACGGTGATTGACTGACTCTATGTAAGCGAAAGCTTAAAATATCGAAGCAACATAAACCCGAATATTTTTCTAGGGAAAGAATTTGGTTGTCCATTTCTGTTGCTTCGGTATTTTCAGTGCTGTGGTGGAAAGTTACGGGTCGGGTTCAGGTAAGTGTGCGATTGTGTGGATGTGAGTGTTAGGGCGGGTGAGGTGAGTTAGGGTTAGGGCGCGGGTTAGGTATGTGTGCGATTGTGTGGATGTGAGGGTTAGGGAGCGGGTGAGGTGAGTGTGCGATAGTGACGGACCCTAGGGTTAGGGTTTGGGTTAAGGTAAGTGGATAGTTAGTGGTGTGTGTATAGTTTAGTGTACGGTTAGGTGTCAGATTTTAGGTGTGTGTGGATTGCTGTTTGTTTGGTGTGCTTGTGTTTTATGTGTTTTGGAACAGCAATTTTTTTCCCTAGGAAAAAAAATCGCTGTTCTGACAGTTCGAGATTGTAAGCTTTTGCTTACATAGGGTCAATTAATCACAGTTCGCTTTTTTAAGAGTTTGGTGATCTAATATAGACCCTTATATTTTCAGGAGAAATTTCTATCTTTCCTAATAACTCCCAAATAATTTCCACTACCTATTCCTTAAATTCCTCTCTTTTTAACATATAGGTGGGGAAGTACCCGTGTCTCATTATTATTCCATTACCCTGCATTTTTATTTTAGTTTTTCATGGCATGTGATCTGAAATAGATATTGAATGTGTATCAAAACTTTTGAGTGCCAATTTGCTAACCAGCAATCTTTTTAGTTTATACAGCTAAACTAAAACCATTTTTAGTGATACTGTAATAGTAATAGGCAGGGCTTTTTTGTGATGGTGCTGGTACCTCGGCCATGGTAGAGGTGCCTTCTCCTTTAAGGAGAACCATGCATGCATCGCAAGCCAACAGGGATATAAAAATGCACAGAATTTAAATTAGCCGTTCCGAGAAGGTGTGTGTGTGTGTGTGTGTGCGTCTATAATTTAAACTAGTGGGTCTGTTTGTTTCTGCATGACAGAGAAAGTGTGCAGTTAAACTACCTGTTTGGTTCATAAGCGAGATTGTGTGTGTGTGTGTATCTGTGCATTGCTGTATGAGAGAGGTGTGTGTTTGTGTGTGTGTGTGTGTGTGTGTGTGTGTGTGTGTGCGTGTGTGTGCGCGTGTGTGTGTGTATACATACCTCTCAACCTATTAAGTGCAAGAAATCTGAAAAAGCCTGCTATAATGGAGGGACAAAAATACGGACAGATTTTAAATACTGCTCTTATAAACTCGGACATTTGTCAGAATCATAGCATTTGCGTTAACATGCATTTTCTGGAAGATATAAGGTCAGAAACTCAAGTGTATGTCATTAATTACTGGCTGCAATACTCAAATCTTCCCACTGATTTGCTAGGAAACCACAAATTTTATGAGGAACAGTCCAAAAATATGAGGGAAGAATCTGTACATTATGTGAAAATCAGGACAATAGAGAGAAATGTGTATGTATTGTTGCATGAGACAGAGTAGGTGTGTGTGTGTGTGTTGCTGTATTAGAGAGCAGGATGTGTATGTGTGTTGCTGTGTGAGAGAGTAGGGGTGTGGGTGTGCGTGTCTTGCTGTGTGAGAGAGTAGGGGTGTGGGTGTGCGTGTCTTGCTGTATGAGAGCAGGGTGTGGGTGTGTGTGTTGCTGTGTGAGAGTGCAGGGGTGTGGGTGTGTGTTGCTGTGTGAGAGAACCAGGCTTGACCCCCGATTGGCTACAGGAGAGAAGAACCTGAATCTTCTATACCAAATACCAAATTCTGCTGAAGGAATTGTGAGCTTCAGTAGACAAAAGAGCCTGAATCCTCTACACCAACTACTAGACTACTGACGGAACTATGAGTTTGAGTTTCAGTACATTTTCAGGGAATTACGAGTTTCAGTGCATTTTCAAATGATTGAGTATCTGTGCATTTTCGTGGAATTGTAAGATTCAAGAGAAGAGAAATGTACTGTTGCTCATATGAAACTGTTTTGTTTAGCAAATGGCAGTCACTGTTGCTGTAGAATTTGAAAGCAGTGTTAGTAACATAATTACTTGCAGCTGGTTTGTCAATAATTCCCTACTGCAATATTACCAGCTTACCAATTTTTTTTTAATGTAACATAGTATAGGCAATTAATTCTTCAAGGGCAGCAGGCACTGAATTTGTAGATGAAACACTGAAATGTAAAGTTGTTTGCTAGTAGCAACCTCTTTGTTAGTTACAGATCTCTTTAATGTGGAACTATTCAGATGACTTTTACTTCTGTGGAGATTGCGCTTATTGACTGATATTAGTGGACTGTAATGCCCGAAGTTTGAGTGGCCTTTTATGGTTGAAATTTTCTGAAACCTGGTAGTTTTGTCAATTATTGGTTCATACATTTTGTTTCATTGCTTACTGGAAGAATATTCAAAACTACAAAGTTAAACACATTCTAACAAGTGGTGCTGTATAATACAAGGAATATACTTTAATACAATCAGGAAGTTGAATCAAAGAACACATGCATGTATGCATGGCCCTATAAATGTGTGCAACAAGCCTATAGTTTGAAAACAGCCCAAAGGTAAACTTAATCCTCTACTGGCCAGATGCATTTTCTTTGAATGTGGGTATTAATGCAGTTTCAATGAAAGTGAGTTTAATGGCAGAGAAGTTTACTGCTCATACAAAGTCTGTTTTCATTGTGAGACTGTAATGTTTAGCAAATGGTTATCAATGTTTGTGTTATTTTATTTCAATATCTGCAGTCATTGTAGAAGTAAATAACAACACAGTATGCACTCTGATAGGTTTGAACTGTGTTTATGGTAACTGGGGAGAAATAGCCAAGTAATGGAACAACAGAATGGCTGGGCAGGGGGCTGCTGTGTGTGTGTGTGTGTGTGTGTGTGTGTGTGTGTGTGTGTGTGTGTGTGTGTGTGTGTGTGTGTGTGTGTGTGTGGAGGGGGGGGGATGCAGGACACTGTATCTTTTTTACTTGTTAGTCTAATTAACCTCTTATACCACTGATTACTCATAGTATATTTGCAAGGTTTGTATCTAAACATAGAGAATCTAAAATGTTCTACACCTCAAAACCCTGTCTTAATCTCTCTACCTTTCATTTCCTAGGTTACTTCATTGGTATTATGTCTGCATTTTATGCATATGCAGAATGTCATAAAGGTTATCTATGGACAGGGATTTCCCAAATTGCAAAAATCAGGGAATTTTTATTCACTCTGTAAACTAGTTAATTACACTGTGTCTGTGTGTGTAATCAAAGAACGAAGGAGACAGGGCATCAAGCACACCCCTTCAAAAACAGCACAAATGAACAATTATATTAACTCAAGGATAATGTAGGTACATGTTAAGATTATCCACTGTCACCCTTAATAATTTGCTGTGAGAAGTGACTTCAATTGTATTATTAAGAGAGAAGATTGCATTTATTTATTTTTTTCATGAAAGAGGATTTGGTGAAAAAAATAAGTATTTGGTGGGGGGGATTGAGCCGTATGCAAACTGCCACCTTTTGTTTACAAAAAAGCACTGGTAACAACTATTAATAAAGGATAATCTGCATAAACAATATATTTGATCTGAAACTTACTGGTATATTATGACTGAATTACTTTGCTAAAATGCTGAACCTTGTAACAATACTTCGTATGTCACAATATATATTGTGCATGTAATGTGCATCTCACTGTGACACTTACTTCTCTTACAGTCAAGCTTCAGTCCTACCAAATTACATTACTTTACTGGGTTATTAAGTCATATCTCTCAACTGTCCAGATTTTTGCCTCATATTTTTGGTGTGTCCCTCAAAAAAATTGTGGTTTGCTAGTAAATCACTGGGATGATCTGAGGATTGAACTCATCAAGTAATGACATACATTTGAGTTTCAGACTTCATATCCTTCAAAAAATAAATGTTAACACAAACCCTGTTACTAACAGCTTTCTAAGTTTATAACAACAACATTTAAAATCTGTCCCTATTTTTGGGTCTTTATCCCCCCATTCTGTCAGGCTTTGTCCAGATTTCTTGGACTAAGAGATTGAGAGGTATGTATTAAGTGCTTTCACATGTAATTCATGTTTATTACTGTTTAACAATATTGGCAAATCTCTGTTCTGCTTACAATCACTTGACTCCACTGTAATTTGTGAACTATTCTTTTCTATCTGTAATATTACGCAAACTGTAAATTTCTCCTATTATGTTTCCATAACTTGTTACAACTTACTTGGGCTGTGGATGAAAACATAAACTGCAAATCTGTCCAGTTATGTCTTTGTAAATTCATACTGTCTTCTTAGCCTGTACTTTGTATGTATGGATGCAGGTATGCATGTATTGCCCAAAAAACAGGGTAATACATGCATACATACATAAACAAATGGACCTAAAACTATTATGAAGAGTGTAGGTAAAGGGGACTCCTGTGCTTGATGCTCATGTTTTTTTTTTAACACTTTCTTAATTATCACGAGACTCAGGCAAACATTCATTTATATACAAGAAAATAAACTATGTTAACACCAACTCAGTTACAAACATTATACATCACATATATTCTTTAATACAATTATCATTAACTAAACTGATGAATTCCTGCTTTCCCATAAACCTCACTCCTCCTCCAAAAATTATTCTGCATGGATTGCTCCCATTATTTCAATGTTTTTCCTGTTGCTCCTACCCTTTTCTAAAGATCCCACTTCCAGTTCTTTTTTACCTCTGTTACAACATTCACTACTTCAAATACAGTTGGTTTAGACTTTAATTTCCATTTTCTAGCAATTGTTTCTTTGGCAGGTACCAGAATTAAAGTTAACAAGGACTTAATGTATCTAGGCAATTCAGATCCTGTATCTCAGCTAAAATTTCTTTTCCTTGGTTATATCAATTTGCACATCCAATATTTCTGACAGAGTATTCTGTATGGTATTTTCAAAGTCTGCCAACTCATTACTCTCCCAAAACACGTTCCCAGTTACCTCTTTCTTCCTTTTATTACACCTGTAACATTTGTCATCTAACAGTGGAAAAATTCCTTACACTTCCAAGCAAAAATCCTAAATCGTCTAGACTTTTTGCATAGTAGGGAGTAATACATATATCCTCCCTCTGTTTCTTTGTGAATTGCTTATCCAGTCTCAATCATTTCTGACCTTTTCTGATTGATTCCTACACTTATCATGCAATATTTTACATGCCCTACTAATTATCCTTTTTTCTCAAAAAAAGGTTATGTCATTCTTCCTCAGCTATTGGGTTCAGATACGATCCTCTGCCGTTAATATAGCTCCTCCCTACGCACAATTCACCAACCCCTAACATACAGTACCTCATATCCAGTTTGCTAGACGACATAAATTAAGAAATATTAATATAATATCCCTGACAGAAGAAGCCATTATCTGGGGATCAAATTAAGGCACAATGGTGCTCTTATGAACTTTTGTTCTTCCAGAAGATTAATATGACAAGGATGGAGATTGATGGGCAGGGAGTTGAGAAAGAATGAAAATGGACAACACAGTTGGAATGTTACAGTAAGAGTACATAACTTTTTGATCTGACGTTGTCGATTTTCATTCGTTCCTCAACTATTGGGACAGTCTCCAGCTACCTGAAATCGCGAATGGACTCTAAGGAAGGATGTTTGAGTACGGTTGAACAAAAGGCTCCTCTTCCCCTTGAGACCATATCTAGTTTGCAATGAGTAATAAAGGCATGAGAATTAGCCCAAGTTGCAGTTGCACATATATCATCCATGGAAAACCTAGGTAAAAATACTGACAAAGTTGCCATGGACCTAGTTAAAGGTCTTGGTAATGAGATACCCAATTTATTGTAAACAAAAGATATAAAATCAGGAAGCCATCTTGTCAACAAAGTTACTTTTGTAACTAATTTATCTGTTCTACAATCTGCAAAGGAAATAAACAGTTGATCAGATTTTCAGACTTCTTTTGTTCTATGTAAGTAGAAATGTAATTGTCTGTGGACATTAACAAATGCAACACATACTCTCCTTTTACAAATTTTGGAAAAAAACAGGTAAGTTAATGGACTGGTTGATGTTAAATTCTGACACCACCTTAGGAAGGAAAGAAGGGTTGGTTCGTAATGTTACTCTATCTTTAAGGAAAATCAAACATGGAGGTTTGGAAAGCAATACTTGAAGCTCAAATTCTTCTAGCTGAGGTAATAGCCACTAGAAAAATTGTTTTCCAGGTCAGAAATTTAAGGTCACATTTAGCTGCTGGCTCAAGGGGGGTAACGAATTAAGGTGTGTAGTACTAAATTTAAGTTGCATGGTGGAGTGTGGTCTTTATAAAGTGGTCTCAACAAAAGGGTGCCTCTTAAGAAGGCCTTACAAAGCCTTGATGAAGCAAGGGAAGAATTCTCAAATCAGATATGGAAGTTAGAGACTGCTGCCAGCTCAACTTTAAGGGTTGAGGAGCTAGCTCCTTCTTTGAAAATTATTGCAAAAACTCAAGGACACTTTGTATAGGGGCTGAAAAATGGTCAGTATGTCAAATAAATTTCTTCCACTTCTGTAAACTTTTCTCGTAGAAGCTTTATGTGAAGACAAAAGAATATGACGGACAAGGGATGAGAGGATAGGTTATCTGGCTATTAATGGAAGGGGAGAAACCATGCTGTCAGCTTTAGGTTTGAGATATCTGGGTAAACTATGCCTGTCAGGTGAGACAGGAGGGTTTGGGGTTAGATCCAGAATCCATGGTGGGCAAAAGTAGATGAGGCCAAAGAAAGGAGAAACAAATCTGTTGAGGCCAGTAAGGTAAGTAAGGTGCAATGAGGATGAATTTGCTGTTCAACCTGGCAGCGTTCTGCAGAAATATGGTGATCAGGGAGTCAGGGTATAAGCACAGAGGAGACCTGGAGGCCAATCGTGGAATAGAGCGTCCCTCGGTGATTCCCCTGGAGGAAGGATCAGGGCAAAGAAGCTCCTGCACTAGTTGTTTAGTTGAGAAACAAGAAGATCACAGCAAGGCTGGCCCTAATGACAGAAAATCATTTCTGTCACTTTCATGTTGAGAGACCACTAGTAAGATAATACAATGGACCTGCGGAATTTGTCTGCTATCGTAATGGACTTCCCCAGAATGTGTATTGCTATTAGAAAGTGGTTGGATGAGATCACCCATTGCCACACTCTGAGTGTTTCTCTATATAAGGGGTAAGACCTGATTCCCCCTTGTTTGTTGATGTTCTAGAATACTGACATATTGTCTGTCTGAATCCCAACTGTCCCTAAAGGGAGAGCACTCTGAAAGCCCTACAACATTAAGAGCACTGCTTACATCTCTAGGACATTGATGTGCAAATTGGCCTCTTTGGGGGACCAAGTGCCTTCGACTGTTTTCCAGAGGAAGTGTCCCCCCAATCTGGGATGCATCCATGGTCACTATGGCCTTGGGTTGAGGGAGAAAAAACGGGTAATCTTGTAGAACTTGATCTGATCAAATCCACTACCAGAGGTATCTCTTGCATGCTTGAGTGATCCCCATTTGAACTGACATTCATTGATAAAGAATTGACCATTGTGTTGCTAGCATCCACTGAAGAATTCTCATATGAAATCTTGCCAGGGGGTTAAAATTATGGCAGCTTACATTGATCCAAGGCTTGAAGAATTAACCAGGCTGAAATTTTTGTACTGTGAAGAATTTTCTTGACCTGAAATCTTACTGTTTGTACTCTTGCTACAGGAGGCAAAGCTATTACAGATACAGTGTTGAAAACTGTTCTTATAAATTCCAGTATGTGATATTCTAACTGGGATTTGCTGTGGTTTATTGTGATTTCTAGAAGGCAACAAGTCTGAAGTACCAGATCTCTCACTCTTATGAGTAGATGACTGGTCAGGGCAGTGAAGAGCCAGTTGTCTAGATATGAATACACTCGGAATTCCTGCAGTCTGAAGTGGGCTGCTACCACTGTCATGCATTTGGTGAACATCCCAGGGGCTGTGGTGAGACCAAAGTGTAGGGCACTGAGCATCCAGGCATGCCTCCTAATATAGATACATGAATCTGCTACCCCTAAGGTACCCTCAGCTGCATGAAAGATATGCCTCATGGACGAGTTAGAAATGAACTGTAGGGTCACCAACTGTGAGGTCAATGAAGCCTGAGTCTTAGCAGTAGTGGTCCCTGAAAGAGAATTTGACAGTTCCTTAATCAAATCTCTTTGCAATCTGGTAAAATGTGACAAACAGTTCAGTGACCTAACAGTAAAGGTCACTAAAGTGTAGAGACAATTCCCAAACCTGTCCAAAGCCCATGACACCTCCTTAGGAGGAGGGTCCGTGGACATTTGTTCCACAAGTTCCTTCTTAGTGGCAGCTGCCATAACCATAGCATCCACAGGTACTCCCTTACTCAAAAATTCCCTTTCTGCTGGTGTTGCCAGAATCTGATTCAGTTTCTTAGGGATAGGTTCAACCAAGTCAGGTTCCTATCATCCATGCTTTACCAGAAAGGCTCATCCAGACTCTGCTACACTTTGCTGTGAAGGAAAGGTTAGTTTGCTTATATTTTTTGTATTTCTGTATTGCCTTTCTATATTTTGAATACTGTAGTTTGTTTTCTTTACCTTGTGTTTTGCTTGCATTCTGTTTTAACAGCATATTAAAACTTCAAAAGAGACCACAGCTCTCTCTGTTCTGAATCAGGCAGAATTTAAGTTGTCTTGTTAAATACCACTGTCTTTCTAGTTGCCCACCTCTTATGTTAATCTGACCATATATCTAATTTCTCTCTCCTTTCACTGGCTTATGTGAGTAATCACAAAATCATCATTTTTGAAATCCCACCCTTTCAATTATTTAAATTTATTGGCCATCCTACAGTATTTCATAGTACCAAATTACAAAAGTGACCACCCCTTTCAATCCATCTTGCCGTTTTAAAAATAGTAACTCTCCACTAAACCTTAACTTTTTAAACAGGTAAAACTCAAGTTACCTACTTTCACATCTAACTTCTCTAGTGCACACTGCAGGGTGCATTCTTTTCAATCTTACCTTTAAGCATCCCTGTGACTAGCACTTTCTCTAATACCTGCTGGAAAGCACTAGGAAGCCTTAAACTCATACAAACACTGAACTCTCCTTGTTAATAAGGAGAAATTAATAGTAGGCACTAAACAGCCTATAATTGCAAAGTACCTTGCTAAGGAAACAGCTCCTGTACTTTACAAAGAAAAAAAAAAAGCTCCAAACCAGGCATGTCCAAGGGTCAGCTTCCGGTGATTTCTCCTGTCCACCTGGTGAATCTGGGCATACTGGGGCAATGCAGCAATTGCCTCATGTACACAGACAACCCTCTCCTCCTACCACCCAACACTACAACCTGTGAGAGATGCACTTACATAGCCAAAATGGAAGCAAAGCTCTCCCCACCCAAGATTGTGCTAAACAGTCAAGAGGAGAAGGTTAACACCCACACTACATCTCAAGCAACACATAGCCCTTCTAAACCCGCACCACCAACACCCACATATAGCAACACTAAATCCACATATGCAGAGGCCCTTAACTGTAACCTGCCCAAGCAACAAAGACCTCTGAAGCTGAAACGCAAACAAACACCAATCACAACCAATGTGTCACATAGTTCACAACACCAGTGTGCCACCCAGCAACAGCCCCTAAGGCAAGACAATGTACCTAACACTTTAGTCATAGGTGACTCTATAGACCGGCACACTGATGTCCCTCTCACCAGGTTGAATAAGGAGAAAATTATAGTCAGCTGCCTGTCGGGTGCCAGGATCCGTCACATAACGCATGCACTCAAGTCACTCCACAACAAGTACAAATATGACTCTGTCACTGTCCATGTTGGAGTGAATGACTTGAGACGTACCTCCCTGGACTACATGAAAAGAGATATGGAAGAGCTCTCAGATCATGTGGCCCAGGCAGGTATGACCCTAGCCCTGAGTAGCATCCTACCTTCGCCCAGAATGATACCACAATATAAGGATAAAATGATTGACTTCAACAATTGGCTAAGCTTATGGTGTCATTCAAAGGGGACCCAGTATCTGTCTGCCTGGGATGACATGATTGACAGACCACAATGCTTTGCCAGAGATGGTCTGCACCTGTCACCCCTGGAATTCAGGTTACTGGCTAAGGCTCTTGCCACCCCTATAGTGCCTTTTTTAGGCAAACTTCAAAGGACAAAACCACCACCGTAACAGGTACAAGCATGCAAAATCTGAAGGTAATGCTACTCAATGCTAGAAGTCTAAACCTCAAAATGCACTCTCTCGAGGCACTCCTAAAAATGGAAAACATAGATATCTGTGCAGTAACTGAGAACTGGTTCAAGGCTCCAGAGAGCACCCCTGCGATACCAGGCTACAACTCTTACCACACTTTTCGGCCACCAAACCAGGACCAAAACACTAAAGGTGGAGGAGTGTCAATATTCACCAAGGATATTCACACCACCAGGCTAGTTGGCCAACACAATGTGTCTGAAATTCTCCAAGTGCAACTAACACTAGGTAAGACTGCAATCCAAATTGTAGCTTGCTACAGATCCCCCACCATACCCCAAGATTCTCACTACACCTTTTTAAACATACTGGAAAATATTAAGATAGAACCAAACACCCTAATACTGGGTGATTTTAACTACCCTGCCATTAACTGGGAAAACTACTCATGTCCCAACACCTTTGCGCAACGGTTCTTGGAATTCATAAATTCCAACGCCCTGGATCAACTAATCCATAGTCCCACCAGGGGCTCCAATATCCTAGACCTGGTCATTACCTACATGGCAAATCAATGCTCCATACATATGGTCACCCCCTCGTTAGTCAGGTCTGACCATAAGCTAATCACCCTTAACATCCACATCCCACCCCCACCCCCCAGTAAAGAAACCACCTTACCCAAAGCCAACTTCATGCTACTCAAGTCAGAAGTGACACACTTCATGACACCCATGCAGGCGGAACTGAAAGTTCAACTGCTGAATCCTACACTAAGGCACTGTACGAGCACATCCACTCATGCATGAATCGTGCCATCCCAAATAGAACCAAAATTCTCTCATCCAAAAAGGAAGCCAATCTGGTGGTCCCCTGCCATAAACAAACTTTACAACAAAAGGAAGAAACTTTTGCAGAAAAGAGGAAAATCCCAGGATGCAAAAAACTCCCTTACTAGCCTCAGTAAGAAACTGAGATGCCACATAAAATCCTCCAAAGCTAGTTATGAAAATAAAATTGCCAAAGATTCCAAAGACAACCACAAAGCATTCTATAACTATGTCAAGAATCTAAATGGCAATGCTCAGATCTGCTCTGAGCTAAAACAGAATGGCAATAAATATACTGATTCAAAGGATATTGCCAATATCCTGGCAGATCGATTCAGTGCCAACTTCACCCCCCTCTCACCCCCTAAATGGCCCATCTCAATACCGGAAGATTGCCAAATTCCAGTAATAACGGCCACACAGGTACAAAATGCACTCTCTAAAGCCAAGAATACAGCATCCATGGGACCAGATGACATCCCGGGCTGTGTACTACATGAACTACAATATGAACTGGCACCTCACCTAAGTGTCATTTTTAATCTTAGCCTCACCTCAGGTTTCGTGCCCAATGAGTGGCGCAGAGCTACAGTTATCCCAAACCACAAGGGGGGATCCACCTTGGATCCCAGAAACTACTGTCCCATCAGTCTGACAAGCCTTATCTGCAAGGCCATGGAGCGTATTATCATGGAACTTATAAACAAAGACATTGGCAACCTTCAAACACTGGACCCCACCCAGTTTGGGTATGTGAAGGGCCGATCTTGTCTCCTGAACCTGATTGACTTCTTTGAATCAGTCTCCAGAGCCATGGACAAGGGTAAGGTGGTCCACACAGCCTATCTAGACCTTGCCAAGGCCTTTGACACCATCCCCCACTCTGGAATCATAGATAAACTTACTAAGTTGGGTATTAATCCCTATGTCACCCAATGGGTTGCTAAATGGCTTACTGATAGAACCCACACTGCAAAAGTAGCCAACTCCAAATCCAGCTCCAGACAAGTGACAAGTGGAGTACCTCAGGGTTCAGTCCTGGGGCGCTCTTGTTTGGCATCTACTTCTCTGAAGTACAGGTCAACACTAAGGGACTCTGGCTAACAAAGTTTGCAGATGACTGCAAACTGGGAGCCATTATTGAACCACCAAATGATGTGGATACCCTACAAAAGGGCCTTACAGAAACAGATGCTTGGTGCCAGAGCCATGGGCTCAAGCTCAATGCCAAGAAATGTATTGTTATCCCCTATGGGAAAAAACATGTATCCATGAATTACCATATAGGTGGCAGTACACTAAACACAGAAAGTGTGATAAGAGACTTAGGGACACAGGTGGACAGTGGTCTCACCTTCGATAACCACATCGCCACAACAGTCAGGAAATGCTTCTATGTGGCACACCTCATCACGAAGGGCTTTTCATCCAGAAAAAAGGAGGTCATTGTCCCACTGTACTCATCCCTCATTAGACCCATTATAGAATACAACGCCCCATCTGCGACATCTGGAAAGGCCTCAGAAATACCTCACTAAAAGAATCACAGGCCTGAAGCAGATGCCCTATGCTGACCGCCTTAAAAAACTCCAGCTATACTCTGTCACATATCTTCTACTCAGAGGCGATCTCTGCTTAACATACAAGGCCATGTCAAACCCAGAGCTGTTGGACATGCTACACTTAAAGAAATCCCAATCCCTCAGAGCTACACGCTCCAGGGATCTAAACCTTGTCATCACAATAAACAAAACATGCTGGAGGGATAGGTTCCTGACCCAGAGACTCCCCAGACTCTGGAATAGATTGCCCATACATGTCAAGCAGAGTGCCTCTTTGGACCTCTTCAAGAGGAACCTTGACGATTGGATGGGAGAAAGGAAATTCACCCCAGGGATCACGTCAGTCGCCCTGCTAGACAGGGGTCCAGGAAAGTAAATAATGTGGGAAGAAATAGCCAGGGAATTGTTATGGCTAGGCTTGTATAGGCCCTAGGGCTGATAGCCTAGTACCAACCTATGAGATCAAATAATTGAGCTTGTTAGTGGGTGAACTTACCCAGGAGGTAGACAGGCTACAGCCAAACACCTCCAGGAATACCAGTTCCTCTGAAAGATTTTGGGAGGACCAATCACCTCTTTGTTTCAGGGGTTCTAGGATGTCTCCAAATAAGATGTCATCAGGTGGTGATCTTGGTGATCCTTCCCCTTCATCAAAATAATTATCCTCTGTGATAGAGTCCTGTGGAGGAATCCAAGTGCCTCCTTTTGCACATTTGCTTCCAAGGTACTTCTTCAATGGGATGCTCCAGAGAAATATCAGAAGAGATGGTGATACCTTGCTGGGTAATCCTGAAGTGTTTGGACTAGTTGTCCCTGTGGAGTTAAACACTGAAGCTCAAGATGCAAAGACACATGAGATCCTGATAGAAGATTCAAAGGGGGAGAAACCATCCATCCTGCTGAAAAAGAGAAAAACACTCTCCACCACCTCAAAAGCAGAATGCTCCGGACAAAAAGAAGCCAACAGCGATGAGAAGACATGCCTCCTTCCAGTTAACTCCCTCTGCTGTAAAAGTATTCCACCCGGGGTGGAGATCAGAACTGAGCTGTCCACTCTCAAGGCTCCAAGGGGCAGAGATGGTGCCAATAAATTCGGAGTCGACTCCACAACCTTGGAACCGGCAGGGATGCTACGGCTCCGAGAGTCACCTGGATCTGTACTCAAAGCTGGGGTGCTCAGAGAAGACCTCGGAGCAGAGGATAACCATATCCATGGAAAGGTTGGATTGGAGAAGGAGATGACAGTGGAGGGATATAGTGTGAGTCAAAATTTCCTGACCTGAAGTGGTAGGAACTAGAAGAACATCCATTTGAATTTGCACAGAGAAGAATCTCCTCATTATCCTATCCCACATCAGCTTCGGTCAGACTCCTGGAAGAATGAGAGGAGGCTAGCAAGGAAGATTTGAGGTGTCATTTCTCCAAGAAAGGAGATGGTAACCTGAACAGCACAAGGTCAATGGTAGGCAAGTATCAGGTCAGAGAAAGAGGTGTCAAATCTGAGGTAGTCGGATCCAAAGTTTTTTGAGAAGTCTGCTTCAAAGCAGAAGTCGTTGGATCCATCTTCTGTTTCTTACATGGAGGGTCCTCTGAAGAAGTACAGGAACCAGAAGGTCCCAGGAACCTTTCTGAAAACTCCTTAAGTTTTACTTTGGGGGTATGAGCCCCAGAAATTGCTTCAGAAAAGGTAGTAGGCAATAATCCCTTCACAATAAGTTAGTCAGCAACTGCATATGCCCGTTAAAATTCTTACAAACTGAGTAAGCCACAAACTGAGTAAGCCACATTTAAGTGCCAAAGTATTAGTTTAAGGGTTTGCACATGTATACAACCAGCTTATTGTATGTTTTTTTTTATTTTTCCCCCCTAACAGATTTGTTTGTTTTTCAATTGAAATGTACAGGTCATAGATCACATTAAAGGTGGGAAAAGTTTTGAAATGATTTATTGTGGTCTCATTTTTTTATATCACAAAAACCTGGCATTTTAACAGGGGTGTGTACACTCGTTATATCCACTGTATATAAAGTGGGTTAAATAGAGAAAATGACTTAAGAAAAATGTACTTAACTGACTGACAACTTGAGCGCTACTGATGACCACATCTACTTCACGAAAGCAGCAAATGAGATCTGAGGTATGTTAGGGCTTGGTGCATTGTGGGTAGGGAGGAGCTCAAAAGCCTGCAGAGAAGGCCCTTTTCTCAATACCCACCCTTTCCCTGCCTCACAGAGCATGTACTTTATAGAAGGAGGAAACTAAAGTTGAAAACCTTGAACCAACCCCTACGTCAGTCTGAATAATGGTTCCCTCCAGTTGACCCTCACCCCATGGGAATGAACAGGATGATTAGTTGTGGAGGGTGCTGATAACTGACAGACTCTTGAAACAAACAGTACAAAAACAAACATGTTAACTTTACTGTGTGTTTTTGCAGCAAAGGCTGTGTGCTGCCATATTCTTGCAATCAAAATGTAACAACTCCGTCGTCGAATTATGCCACATTCAGAAGACGTGGTTTTCCAGCAATACACAGTTAACCTTCTACTTTCTAAGCAGCACAACCTCTAGCTTAGGACATTCATATTCCAGGAGTGCCTTCTTGTAAAACATCCTATTTCTAGTGGCATTTGTATACAGTATGCTTCAGTTTTCTTTTGTAAAAAATGCCACAAAGCATGCCTGTGCTTTTTATACATTTTAGAGTATTGTTATAGACAGAATAAATACATGTATATAGTGCAAAACTGAGCACATCTTTCTATAAATTAAAAGGCATATTTAATTTCTTTGCAATTTTAGTTGGAATAGTAGTGGAAATAAGCTAATTTGCATACAATTAATGCAACCTGTATCACATGTGGTTACCACATTAAGTTTGCATTTATTAGCATGTACAGCCTGTACATCAGCAAATTAGCAAGTACATACTCTTTGTCTTTAGCCAGATATGATGTCCTTAATTCAAATGTAAACTAGTGAAATACCTGACTAACATGAGAGTAAAGGCTTTAGTAGTCTAAAACACAGTTCATTGATTTGTTTTTTCATACAGGAGGCATAATAACAAAAGTAACTTACAAAAGTACAAAAATGAATTGCAAATTGTTGTTGAACTTTGACAATACTTTGTTGAGAGAAAAGACTTTTGTGGAAAAATGTAAGACCACCACTCATGAAGTGGTCTCTCTCAGGCTGTGCATTTTGGTCAAAATTAGTCAGTCACCAATATATGTAAAAGCATACAACATGCATCAGGACTGCATCGATTGTGTGGTGTTACTGATGAAGTAAAGACAGTTACTCAAAGAAATACAACAGAGAAACATTTAACTCATGCTAACTGACATACAAGCAAAACTCAAGACAATCAAGAAATGCCAAAGCAATAAAAATTAACCAATGGAAAAAAAAATATTTTTGTAATACTGACAAAGAAATCACAAAAAGCCATGCATATTGAACAGACCCCTAAACCAGAGCTGACAAAGTGAAGCATGAATTACAGCAGAATAAGAGTCAAATAATACCAGCAGTAATTCCACAACCATGTCATACTGATGACAAATAGCCAGATGCAATGAAAACCATGCTAAAAATTCCACAGGAATGACATGCTACGATCCTTCAACTACTGAAAATGCTGACATATTAGCCTGATGACTTAGCACAAAAAAGGCAATAAATACAGTAACTAAAATAAAAAAACAATAAAACGGTCAAAGGAGTGTACTAACAAAAATCCAGTTTAAGAGACCTAGCACTTCGGCTTCACATACAACCTTCAAGGAGTAATAAGCATTAAAAACAGATTCTCCATTTATACACAATACTTCATTCAATTAATTCAGATTATTTACAATTCTTCATTCAATCAATTCAAATTATCAACCTCCAATTGCACTCTTTGTTCAAGCCAAGAGGCTCCATTGTGTTATATTATAAAATAAATAATCACTCTTTATACAGCAACTTATTCTTTATATATCTAAATTCACCTAATTGTAATTTTATTTGTTCTAAAACTGTTGATTTTAAACAGCTCGGATTAGAGTTGTGATATAATTTAAAATGAGCTCCTAAAGGGCTTTCCATTTTTACATTCACAATATCTCTTGCATGTTCCTGTATGCGTTTTTTGAAAGACCTAACTGTCTCTCCAGCATAACATAATTCACAGCCACACTTTAATAATATAACACTTTTTGTGTTACAATTAAACATCCATTTGGTGTAAAATGTGCGCCATTTACATTATCAAACTTCCTAACTACATATTTACAGCTGCAGCATCTGTTACAGGTAAAAGTTCCTTTATTTATCACCACTTCACTATACAATGTAACATCTGGTGAAAAAAAGTCTTTATATATTAGCATATCAGATAAATTCCTACCTCTCTTGTAGGATAGTTGTACTTAAGTCGGCATTATTTCTTTTAAGTCTTTGTCCCTTAAAAGATTTGTAACTTCTTTAATTATTTCAGTAGTTAGTATATTAAAGGTGGTCACAAAGTAGATTTCTCTTTTCACTTGTGACTGTTTCTCACTATATCTCTTACATTTTCCATCAACTCTAATGTTCTCACATATATTATTGTTATAAAGTTTTACACCCAGCTTGTATTACCTCATTGGCATTATATCCCCTGTCAACAAATATTTCTGCTGTTTTACACATTTCTTCATGCAGATTTTCATTCTTATTGCACAATTTTTCCAGACGCAGAAATTCATTATATGGTATCACAGACATCAAGTGCTCTGGATGACAACTACTACCATATAAAAATGTATTAACATTATCAAATTTTCCGTATACATTAGTCTCAATACGTTGCCCAGTATTTCCTATTAATCTAATGTCCAAATATGGAATACCATTTCCTACCTTTATTCCGTCAAATTTTAAACCAAAATTATTACTTTGGATATCTTGGACAAAGGATTTCACATCTTCACCACTCCTTGACACAAAAAAAATAGATTGTCTATATATCGGAAATACTGGACAACATTATTTTCAAAGAACCTATGTCTGTATATTTTACTTTGTTCAAATTCAGCCATCACCAAATATGCATACATACGAAGCCCCATGGCTGTACCCTGCAATTGGTGATCAATTTCTCCATTAAATCTGAAGAATTTATTAGTAAGGCAGAAATACAACAATTCTATTACATATTGGGACACTGGTGTATCTCCCAAGCATTGCAAGTCGGCTTGAATGCCCACCTTATGCTGGATGTTAGTATAGAGACTAACTACATCTAAACTTAGCCAATACATATCTTCTTCCCAAATAATATCTTTGATTTTACTTAAAAAAAATCTTGACTATACTTTACATATGATGGAATTTTTATCACCCAAGGTTTAAGGTATTCATGAAGAAAAATACCCAGATTTCTCAAAAAATATTTTTCTGCAGCTAGTATTGGTCTTCCTTGAAGATTTTCAATCCCTTTATATATCTTAGGTTTACAGTAAAATGATGCTATACATGTATTCTTAACATCAAACTTCTTTTCGACATCTTTTTTACTGAAATATCCTAGGTGCACTCCTTTGCTAAGTAGTTCTAAATACTTTTGCATTGCTTTTTCATATTTTATTTCACACTTTTCATAGACTGTCACATCATGTGTGCAACACATTTTAACATATTGTTCATAATTCATTATTACTATTTTGCTCCCTTTATCTGACATTTTTATTACTAACTTATGATTCTGACACAAATCTCTAAAAGCAAGCCACTGTTCTTTGCTTAAGTTGTATTGTACATTGCTCTTATTTCGTACAAATTCAGAATATAATCTTTCTACTTTAAAATTCAAAACGGACATTAAATGTTGAATATTTTGATTAACAAATGGAGGTATAAAATCACTGTAAACTGGAACATTTTCACTACTTAGCAGCCTATATGCATTGATATATTCATTTAAAGTGTTCTCATTCGAGTTGCATGAATAAAACAAATCTTCTAAATTCACATCTACATTACATTCTTCCTCTATATTATTTGATGCAAAGAAATCCATTAAATTAAGTTTTCTCCCTAACCTAAACAATTCACATTTTAAAACATGAACCCGAGGAAGAGATGCTGGTATAAACTTAATGCCTAGTTGTAATACAAAACAAGCTATTTCAGAAACATTTATACCAGATACATTTGGTATTAAATCGCTTTGAATGTTAATGCCATTTAGTTCTTTTTGTTTTATGTGTTATAAAATAGTTTGTTTAAAGTCCTGCTCGTTTCCCAACTCGGTTCTGCCCCTTTTCTTACCCATTCTTTGATTGCTACCTGGGGCTTCATTCCGAAACTGTTGGGCATATTTGGCAGGCCACTGTGCTGCTGGCAGAAGTGAATAGCCTTCATTATCCTCACTTTCAACTTCTGTTGTCACTTCCACCTCATCCCTTGTAACAAAAGATACAGAGGAGCCGGACTTAGCTCCTCCCCTTCCATTCACGAGATGCAGACTTATAATTGCGTTTCCATAGAAACACTCTTTGTAGTTTATAGTATTTAATGTCTCTATTTATTTTGTGTTGTTTCCTTTCTGTCAATTCAATCTCAAATTCTTTTAGTCTGCTATTTATCTCAACTAAAAATTTATCTTGTTTCTTTGGATTTACATGTTTATTCAGTTCTTTATTTATATTCAGCACTTCTTCCTTTATTTTTTTGTGTTTTATCAAGTCTCTTTCAATGAGTATTTGCACCCACTCCATCGAGCATTTATGTGCTGCTGTTATCCATCTAATTTTTAAACACCAGTTCTTTCTCATCATTTACATCAAAGGGAGTTGTTGGATTTTTAAAAACTCTAAGCCCTTGTGGGGCTATGTCCAGCTCTACATATCTTTTAAGGCATAACATATTGAAATAAGTGCTTGTTTCCTTAAATAAGGCTTTTTCAAGTTTATCATGTAACTTTTGTACCTCAATTGATATTCTACCTGTTCTTATAAACCCCATGGTGGAAAAAGGGACTTCCATTCTTTGGTTCTGATCAGCAGAATATTTGTCCCAGAACATTTCTGCAACTTCTCCTGTTTTCACAGCTCTGTCGTTTACCTGGAAGACATATTCATCTATCGAACTCTGCCCTTGCTTAGCACCATCTTCCCTTAAAATTCTGGGAATATTGTTAGAAGGATCCATGACCATTCGACCCAAAACTAACAAAAAACAACATTTTCAAAAGTAAAATAAAACGATCACAGGAGCGTACTAATGAAAATCCAGTTTAATAGACCTAGCGCTTCGTCTTCACATACAGCCTTCAAGGAATAATAAGCATTAAAAAAGATTCTCTATTTATACACAATACACATTCAATTAATTCAGATTAATTACAATGCTTCATTCAATTAATTCAAATTATCTAATTACCAACCTCCAACTGCACTTTTTGTTCAAGCCAAATGGCTCCATTGTGTTATATTTTAAAAGAAATAGCGTTTCTTTATACAGCAACTTATTCTTTATTTCTCTAAATTCACCTAATTGTAATTTTATTTGTTCTAAAACTGCTACTTTTAAACAGCTTGGATTAGAGTTGTGATATAATTTAAAATGAGCCCCCAAAGGGCTTTCCATTTTTACATTCACAATACCTCCTAGATGTTTACTATTTATTATTTGCTTTCTTGATGTCTAAATAGAATTTATTATTCGTTTTCTGATGTTTCAATAAGATTTTTTACTCATTGCATGAATTAAAATTCATAGTTATTGTTATATATAATATTGTGACCATAACTCTTAGATGCATTATATATATTCCATATTCATTACATTAGTATTTTATTTTCAACCCCAATACATTCATTATATTTTAGTTTCACACACATACATACAAATATTCACATTAGGTGACATTTTTTCTTATTATTTTCATTACATTTTATTATTGTTTTATATAAAAAAAAATTTATTTTGAAGAACAATACAGAAATGTATAAATTTTACAAATTTCAAAAAAACTTCACTGATCACAGCTTGACCACTGGGCGATATGATGAAGTATAACACCCATTTGCCCTTTCTGTTATTTACTGTTTTTCGGTGGAAAAATGTGTCTTTTATTCCCATAGTGACTTCTTTAGTTGGTCTTCCATGATAGTCCATTCTGTCATCTTATCTTAATACTCACATATTAGACATCTCTTACAAGTTCTGCATAATTGATTTGTTCAAGCTTCTTATATCAAATAGTAGCACACGGTATATTGTTATTTTAGTTGCATTCGATGTATTGCTATTGTGCACCGTAAATAAGTAATCAGAGTTATGTTATGGAATGTTTTATATTTTCAATTGTTCCTTAAATTGTCTTTTAATCTTATTTAACTTGAGTCAAAATAATTTTTAAAATTCAACTATTTAATAAATCTCTCATATTATTCTTTTAATTCAGTTTTTAATTAATGGTCAAGAAATCATGATAAATTAATAGAAGCGCTTCATCTTAAATATAACAGAGAATTGTAGCAGATGGTGACTGGATAAGAAACAAGTAAGCAGTAAAATTGCGTTTCGAGCTGTCAAACAGAAACGCATCATTTACTTGTTAGCAACATTTTACTATCTTAAGTATTGTTAATAGAAGTTATTGATATTTGTTAGAATAATGTGGTAACCAATGTATATTTCCCCATTATACTTTTGAGATTTGATATTTCTCAGGAATATGCACACAAATATAAATTACATTGGATATGTAATATGTCCGATGAACCTTCAGTATGGTACGGACTTTACATTATCAGAGTGTAGTCACTTTAAGAGTCTGACTGCTCAATTAGGATGTTAATTGATTTATTGCTTCTATTATTGTTTTATTTGCCCGCCAAAATTTCATATATATAGATGTGTATTTTTCACTGTTAATTATATCTGAAGAAGCATAGTTAATCTACGTGAAAGCGCTTATTCCTTGTTTCCAATAAAGATGTTTTGATCAGAAGACGGAGTTTTTTTCCTGTGGTGATTCCTTCTGTTCTTATCGCTACCTCCTAGATGTTCCTGTATGCGTTTTCTGAAAGACCTGTCTCTCCAACATAATATAATTCACAACCACACTAATAATATAACACTTTATGTGTTACAATTAAACATCCATTTGGTGTAAAATGTGCGCCACTTACATTATCAAACTTCCTAACTACATATTTACAGCTGCAGCATCTGTTACAGGTTTCCTTTATTTATCACTTCACTATAAAATGTAACATCTGGTGAAAAAAAGTCTATGTATTAGCATATCAGATAAATTCCTACCTCTCTTGTAGGATATTTGTACTTTAGTCGGCATTATTTCTTTTAAGTCTTTGTCCCTTAATAGCACTGACCAATGATTTTTAACTTCTTTAATTATTTCAGTAGTTAGTATATTAAAGGTTGTCACAAAGTAGATTTCTCTTTTCACTTGTGACTGTTTCTCCCTATATTTCTTATATTTTCCATCAACTGTAATGTTTTCACATATATTATTGTTATAACGTTTCTCTAATACTTTATACCCAGCTTGTATTACGTCATTGGCATTATATCCCCTGTCAACAAACATTTTTGCTGTTTTACACATTTCTTCATGCAGATTTTCATTCTTATTGCACAACTTTTCCAGACGTAGAAATTAATTATATGGTATCACAGACATCAAGTGCTCTTGATGACAACTGCTACCATATAAAAATGTATTAACATTATCAAAGGCAATAAACACAGTAACTAACTTTGCTCTGAGTCACAGAAAAAAGTGTGGTAACAGAAAATAACCAAAATATAGCTTTAAATCATAGTTTCAGTTCAGGTAAAACCATTACACCGGCTAGAAAACAAATAAGGATATGGCCTAAGGGAGCAATCTCAGCTCTACAAGACTGCTCCTTCAGTACAGACAGGTCAGTGTTTAGACAAGCTGTTGCAACAAACAGCCATACTGACTTGGACACATATACTAAGTCAGTCACAGCTTACATTTCTAAGTGTGTGGAGGATGTAACAAACACCAAACTCATCACCATACGGGCAAATCAAAAACCTTGGCTAACTAGTAAAGTGTACGAGCTCTTGAAAGTAAGAAATGCAGCTTTCAAATCCCAAGATATGGAAGCTTTAAGTGTGGCCAGAGCCAAACTGAACAAAGGTATCAAAGATGCGATAATATGCTATGGCAGAAAAATCCAAAGCCACATAAGGGACCAGGAAGATACCAGGCAACTATGGAAAGGAATTCAAACCATCACCAACTAGAAGCATATATCAGCTTCATGTGATGATTTGAGTTTCTGAACCAGCTGAACAAATTCTTCAGTAGGTTTGATGCTGATAACAAAACAACAGCATGCAGAATCTCTGAAGACAAGGATGCAGCGGTGCTGAGCTTCAATACAATTGATGTCACCAGAACCCTAAAACGTGTCAACCCATGGAAAGCAGCTGGCCCTGACCATATCATGGGCTGGGTACTAAGGGAATGCGCGACAGAATTGGCTCCAGTGCTCACTGACATCAACACCACACTCCATCTAGCCAGTGTTTCAAGGAGATGACTCATTCCTCTACCCAAGAAACCAGAGCCAGCAACTCTGAATGACTACTGACCAGTTGCTTTAACCTCGACAATAATGAAGTGTCTGGAGAGGCTGGTCAAAGATCACACAGTCTCAATCTAACCTGTGATGCTGGACACAGTGCAATTCACATACAGGACAAACTGCAGTTCAGGGGATGCCAACCCACTAGCTCTCCATGAAACACTGAACCACGTAGAAGGCAAAAACTGCTATGCAAGACTGCTATTCATCAAATTCAGTTCTGCCTTCAACACTGTCTTCCCTCAGAATCTGATATCAAATCTACTTCAACTGGGCATAGACTCTCCTCATTTATGCAACTGGATTCTGAGCTTCCTTACTGAAAGTCCTCAAAAGGTTTGTGTGGGAGACAACAGCTCCAGAAGTATCATCCTGAACACAGGAGTACAGCAGGGGTGTGTCTTAAGCCCTCTACTTTTCACTCTGCTGACACATGACTGCATGGCCACACATGAAACGAATAGAATCATCAAATTCACGGATGACACCACTGTTACAGGCCTGGTCAAAGACGGAGAGGAGGAGACCTACAGGAAAGAGATGGATGAACTACTGGTCTGGTGTGACAGCAACAATCTAGCACTGAATGTCAGCAAAGGAGTTGGCTGTTGATTTCAGAAGACCTCAAGTACCACACAAACCTCTAGTGATGAAAGGAATGACAGTGGAAAGGGTCAAGAGTACAAAGTATTTGGGTGTTCATATCACGGAGAACTTATCCTGGTCAGTCCATGTATCCAGCACAGTCAAAAAAGCTCACCAATGCTTGCACTTTCTAAGGATACTTAGGAAGACAAAATTACCAAGCTCCATTACTTCAGACCTTTTAAAGGGCCACCACTGAAAGTGTCCTGACCAAGAGCATTACAGTCTGGTATGGCAGCTGTAACAAGCAGGATCAGAAGGCTTTCAAGAGAGTTGTAAGGTTGGTAGAAAGAATCATTGGCACGTCCCTTACACCTCTGGAAGATCTACACAAATGCCAGTGCATCAACAGGGCCAAAAAGACTTCCAGCGATCCAACGCATCCTGCCAATGGTCTGTACATTCGCCTGTCCTCAGGCAAAATATACAGAAGCCTGCATTGTAAGCCCACCAGACTAAATAACAGTTTCTTTCTGCTCTCCACTAGACTGTTGAACTCCTCGGAAAAATGAACCACGAGTCTGTTGAAACACTCAACCACTTCTGTTACATAACTAGCCTATCAAGAGGCTTATTTTATGGATGTGCAATAACCAAGTGCTATACTAAGGTAGGTCACCTACCACACTGAAGGACTGTAAAGTGCAATATACAAACTGTGCAATAATTCACTCTAATCATAGATATGCTGCTATTGTTTCAGTTTTACTTTGACAATATTACCTTCATATTGTTCCTTGTCTCCTGTTCTGGGATGGGTGTGGCCACTGCTGTCCTACTTTAATTACAAATTGCTATTTATTAAATTTCTGCTGTGATACTGTATTAATTTTTCTCTGGCTATATGTGCAACTGTTTCCTGCATTGAGAATGAAGCAATGTAATTTTGTTCAGCTACACTGCTGTGTAGTTCTGAATGACAATAAAGTTTTCTTTGACTTGACTTTGACTTGAGGTAACCCACAAACTTGAAAAAAACTATCAGGCCTTGCAGCACCCATGCACGATTAATTACTGTCTAAACCCTCACACAGTAAAATACTTGTAATAATAATAATAATAATAAATATACAGCCAAAGATGACAGCATGAAAACTTGCAAATACTACCTTTATCACAAAAGGATGACATAGAGAGCTTTACTGACTGCTAAAGACCACTAGAGAGACACAAGGTCTGAAACCATAAGCTTGGTTTCAAGGTTCTGAATAACTGTGGATATGCTGCTCACTGCTACTACCTTCTGTTCAATGCTACTTTTCAAACCGAGATTAAATTGTAAGAAAGGGACTAAAGTCATTAAAGTCTTCTCCTATTACTCCAAATTCATATCACAGTTTAAAGTCCTTCTCCTAAAAGGAGCACAATGCAAATGTGCAGTGTCGAGACACACAAACTAATATTCAAACCCTCTGTTCTGTCCACTTTTAGTTACAAATCTCTCTCTCCTTACCTCACAACACCCCCTCTTCCCATCTACGTATACCCACTCAGCTTTCCCTTCATCTTCATTCATCATTACCTCTCATACCTAAGCAAATGTATGCAGATTCAAGTGTTGTACATAGTGTACACAGATTGCAAAATATTTATTTTTAAGAATACACTTTACCATTTGTTGCTCTTAAATGGATGCAGATGTATTCCCCTGGGCTGTGCCTGAAATTGGTCATGTGATATCTGTGTACTACCCTAGTAACAAACGTACGCACATAACCAAATAAATAAAAATGCCAGTAATGCATTGCTCTGAAAGATGTAAGGGAATGGCAAACGGCAACTCAGAAGGTATGAGATATTCAAAAGGGTAATGGAATCAAATGGTAGGCTATTTCCAAATCCAAAAGCATCTGTGGTTGTAACACTAACTAGAAAGTCAGGAGCCTAAAATAAAAATAATTACTTCACATACACTGCCTATTACAGTTTCTATATCCATGTCATACTTCACAGCTGTAAAGTGAACAGCTACATGAAACCACCTCATACCATTACTAAGGGATGGATCTTATAAGAGTAATAAAGAAGCATACTCCCTCACATCTAAATATAAAAAGCAAAATAAATGGAAAAAGGCTCCCTTGTTCATATTCTTCCTCCTCCTACTCACAGTCATCATCATCAGCAGAGAGTATGAATTTAGTAAAAAAATGTTCCCCCAAAGAGTACCACTATTAAGCTCAGGCTGACTATGTAAGCAGCCAAACCATCAAGAAAACACATTTTGGCTCAGTTTTTAAAGCTTTTGCCTCACAGCTAGAGGGTTCATGGCTTAAGCCACGCCCCATGTTACAGTCTATTTGGAGAGTCTTCCAGCTCTCTCCATATTTACTTAAGTTTTCTAGGGATTCTCTGTTTTCCTTTCTGGTCTTAAAAACATGTTTGCTGAATAAGTTACTGTAAACTCATCGCATTTATACTACATTGCATTATTGCCCTCATGGTCTAGGTCACAGCTAGTATACTTGCTGGATAAGATTTTGATAAAATATACATGTAAGCAGAGTGAAAATGTACTATGGCTTATAGAAGTGGATGTCAAAAATTGCCTTGCTCAATACAGAAAGTTGCAATAGGCAAGAAAGAAACAACAGATGATGTAATTGAAGAAAGGTCCTGGCAGTTCAGTCCAATTCTTTGTAAAATAAATAAACGGATGAATAAACAATGGTGGAGATGTTGTTAACTGAAAAAAAGTATTTGTGTGTGTTTTTAAAAAAAAAGGTTTGTTAGTACTGAGATTATCAGTCAGCACTAACAGCCAGGAGTGTCAAACACCAGTCTGGCTGATCAAGTTTGCTGACGACTGCACGCTAGGAGCATTATCAACTCCCCAAGTGATGCAGACATCCTACAAAAGGGCCTCCCTGAGACCAATGACTGGTGTCTGAAGTGTCGGAACCATGGCCTGAAGCTTAATGCCAAAAAATGTGTTGTTATCCCCTCTGGGAAAAACTCCGTTCCCACGAATTACCACATTGATGGGAGCCCAATGAACACTGAAGGGGCCATAAGAGATCTGGGCACCCAGGTCGACAGCCACCTCACCTTCGACCACCACACTGCCACTGTGGTCAGAAAGTGCTTCTACGTGGCACATCTTATAACCAAAGGTTTCGCATCCAGGAAGAAAGAGGTCATCATCCCTCTCTACTCATCCCTTATTAGACCAGTCATCAAATATAACGCCCCGTTTGGCATGTACCTGACCAGACAGCTACAACAGCTGGACAGGCCACAAAAGTACCTAACAAAAAGGATCCTGAGCCTTAAACTCATGCCCTACATGGACAGACTCAAGAAACGTCAGCTGTTCTCAGTCTCTTATCGTCTACTTAGAGGTGATCTCTGCTTGACTTACAAAGCCATCTCCGACCCAGCCCTACTTGAAATGCTACACCTAAAGAAATCCAAATCCCCCTGTGCCACACGCTCCAGAGATCATAACCTCATTACCACAATTAACAGAACATGCTGGAGGGACAGGCTCATATGCCAAAGTCTGGCCCTCTTCAAGAGAAATCTTGAAGAGTGTATGGGTAACAGAAAGTTCACCCCAGGGATCACTCCAGATGTCCTACAGGATAGGGGCACTCTGAACTAACATCAGGTGACACGGTGCCTAGGCAATTTTTTGGGCTAGGCTTGTAAAGGCTCCAAGGCCATCAGCCTAGTACAAACCTATGAACCTATATAGTAAGAAACAACTGATATACTAAGAGGGCTTCTTAAATTTTACAAAGATCATCAAACATTACTTCATAGGAATAAGCAGTGCACATTCTGCATGCATTGGCCTACAACAGCTATTACAAAGTTACACTGAGTGCAAAGGAGCATGTGACTGAGCCAGTACATTTAAATGAGTAGCAGATTCAAACAAAAATAAACAATTCGGGCTGAGGAGAAAGAAACTGCACATAAATAAAACTTTCAAATTACCCAGAAAAGTGGTATGAACTAGTGCAGAACTTGAACCTGTGCCATGCATCCTTGTAAATAAGCAGTGTGTGTTTTGAAGCCATTGTAGCTCTACTTTGTTGAGGGAAGGGTCTGCTGGATAGCTATCAATTAATAACAGCCATTCATTTTCAATATCTACTTTAAGTCAGAGCTGTGGATGGTAATCAGCCTGTCACAAGACACACACACTTGCACACCTACCACAAACACTGATGTAGGGGCAATTTTGGGCACTGCCAATTCACATGTACACACACATCTCTAGGATGTGGTAAGAAACCACGGCACATGAGGGAGGACATGCAAATTAAACACAAAATGTACCTTGAAAACATGTAAGTAACTAAGTACTATAAGGCAGTAATGCTAGTTTTTTTTTTTTGTTTGTTTTTTTTTTGTTTTTTAAGACCAAACTGTCCTAACTTTTAAATTGCACAGTAGGGTCTGTATCTCACTGGAGGTTAAGGACTGGGTCTAATTCATTCTATTGACCACAGCTCATCTTATGTGTGTGCAGCAAAATGTAAGCAGTACTTATAGTACACAAACAAATTATTACAACTAGTGTAGGACTTGAACTAGTGTTTTACAGCTATGCAACCAATTAATCTATATTTAGAAGTCCTTGAAGTCCTGGGACCTATCAGGCTAGGGACTCAGCCCGTTCATCTGATCCCCTACTTTATTTAAACATTTTTTTTAATATTATACTCCTTTCACTGTTAAGCTCCTCTTGTTTCAATGGTGGTTCAGTAGGTTGGCAGACCTCAAGCACCTGATCAGAAATGGTCTGCTTTTTTTTTTTTTTTAGTGCAGTACAAACAACAGCTTACTAGCAAGAGTGTATATTTAGAACAGTAAAGCAAAAATCAACTTCCTTCACTGTGCTGCTAAAAGCAAAAAAAAAATAAATAAATTAAACCAATAAACCAAGGTCAGAACAACAATAATACCATGCTATGCAGGAATATTCAAGTTTCATTTTAAATACAGATTTGTATTTAAAACAACACTTGAATATCCCTGCATAGTATGGCTTTAGAATTCTGCTGACCTTAGCTCCTTGCTCTAGATATATAAAAAATGCGAGTGGGACAGGACACAATGTTTAAATACAGAGATAAGACTTAATGATATATACACTGAAATGAATTTAGTTTTATTCTCTGTTGTTACTACCTTATTCGTTTTCAAACACTTGTTTACTTAAGCTGCACACAAAATGTTTTGAAGTCTTCTCATTAGCTTTCATTTGATGCCTTGTTAAAATCTACACAATGGTTACCACTCCTTCAGCAAACATGCTCTGTATTGACTCACGTGCTTTTTTAAAAATTTGTTCTGTTGCAAATTATAGTACATTTTACTGAACATACCATCCCTTTCTAATAGAACTGTTTTGTCAGTGATACTTCATTACATAAAGATCTGAAATATTTGTAGAACTTGCAAATGATACTGAATGTGAATAACTAAGATGTATTTATATATCATTTATTCAATGTTAGCATTTTCACTAGATAAAAATCTACTTGTATATCATATATACTGGTAACGACTATTTGTTTAGTGGATGTTTGGTAACACAGGTAAGATATAGCTCAAAGCAGTTTTCTAACCAGGCCACAAACTCAAGCTCTGAGTTCTATGTTTCAAGAAGCTAAATAACTACAATCAATCTATGTACAAAAATACTTTCAACCCAAGGCAGTAATTATTTTGCTGGACTGATATTTTTACCTGAGGGTTATCCCAGTATCTTTCAATACTAATCTCAGATTAGAGTTTGGAAAATACTGCTCTGCACTATGTGTTATTAATGAGATTTTTTTTTTTATTTACACACCAGATGGATAATCAATCTATGCGCCACTGTAGTAATTGCCTTAATGTTTTTCAATAAACCTCTTCTGACAAGGACAATTTGTGAGCTAGATGCTTATACATTATTAAACTTGAAGCTAAACTGGGTATGTTTGCAGTAATGAACATTACATTACACAATAATATCTCTAATAAAAGTGCAGCTCTGGTGAAGAAAGCAAGGCTGGCCGTGATTCTCTATTCACCCCAGCTCTGCCTGATCAAGGTATACCACAAGGCAGAACTACTTGTTTTACCAAACACCTAATAGCATTTCCAACACAAAACTCGCACATTTACCTCTAAATCGACTTCCATTTTTCCCAGCATTAATAAAGTCTCTTCTTAAAAACAATTCTGTATACTCACAAGTCATACACTTCAAGAACCTGAAACAACTATTTTAATCAATGGAAAGTCTATTATAAAAAATGAACAGAAATAAGAGAGACCTTAGTTTTAACAATAACATGCTAATGGTGCTGAAGTTCAGTCCTACTTCACCTAAGGATTTATATAAAAAAGCATCACAGCAGCATCTTTCTCTCATTCAATACAATATACAAGAACACAACAATATAATGGTTACTGCAAGAACTGGTGGATTTAAATGAGCATGGTTCATTATTTAAATGTATTGTAACTGAAGTTTGGTCTCCTATAAAAGGCATTTGGCAGCAGCATTAGGAAGAATAGTTTTTTCCACTTCTTTGCTGTGTATATGTTAGTATTTTAGTTCTTTTCATTTTGAAGTGTGACGTTTAGAGACCTTACTTGCTTAGGTACCAAAAGTATTACTATAGCATGTTTAACAGGGTGGAAAGGAGAAACAATATTACAAAATATTATTAAAATATTAAAACATTATATTTTTATTTTTAATTTAATTAAATTTTAATTTGATTTTTAAATTTTAATGTCAATTCCATTTTAATATTAAATTAAAATTATTTAAAAAATCCTCATATTTCTAACTTCCAAAAACAAAAGCTTGTTTTTTATCTGTACATAAGTGTTTTATTTACATGTTCTTTTTTCATCTGAAATGCCTGTACTTTTAATATGTTACATGAAGATTACATGAATCTCATTTTTGTAAATCATTACCTAGGATTAGAAATGTTATGTCTTTTTTTAACAAATTGTATATTATCTCTGTATTTTTCACTGTTTTACTACTTTATTTACTTTTGTGTAACTATTGTAAAATTGTCTATATCCTGTGGAGCTTTTCTCCCCGGGCCTCCACTGAAAACGGGCTCTTCTAGGCCCACCGGACTATCCCCGTCATCAAACTGTAATAAATAATACATAAATATAAAAGGATTAGATATCTACCAAGTAATAATGTACAGTTTCTGTTCACGTTTAAACAACAATAGAAGTAACATCTCTACATGATTTAAAAGCAGAAACAGGCACCTTTATTTAACTTATAGTACCAAAAGAAAATAAACTTTTATTTTAGTGAAACAGTCTCAAAAGCTACAATAACAATTAACTGCTAAATAAAAATAGGGTCTATGATTATGAGCTCTTATATTGGTATTTACACAAGGGACTGAATAAATTAGTCACTTGGAAGAAAACTATGGCGACATGTCATTACTTGCAAAGGATATATGCATGTCTCTCCTTTTTTAACTTCTCAAAAATGTTTTGGGTTTCTACTACCATGACAAGAATGGACCCCATTCCAGAGTCAGGGTATAATTAAAGTTCAAGAAATCAGCAATGCTTCAGTCTTTGATATTTGCCAATTATGGTCTTCTCACCAGCCGCAATGTACCCAGAACTGCTTCCTTCTGCAGATCAGATGGGTTTACATAAATTGAAAGCATGTTTAATTATGCTTATGCCTGAAAATTCTTTATTATTATTATTACTGTTGCTCATACAACTGTTGGGACTTTATTCCACACTGCTCTCGTTTCTGCTTGCAAATCCTGATATTTTATTACTTTGTCTCTCTCTCACTAAAACACTATAATTTCTGAGTGTAGCTGTTTCAAAGGTTAATGCTACTTGTGTACTTTTTGTGGACTACTATATCTGGGTTTTCGTGCATCTGTTTATTTAACTGTTGTTACTGGGTGACCCCATGTGATCCAAACTTCATCACTTTTTTTTTTTTTTTTTTTTTAAATCTTTATTGAATTATCACTTGTGACACAGGCAAACTTGTATTTATATAAAAGTAATCAAACCATGTTAACAACTTCACATTTACAAACATGACACATTATATATATTGTTATATAACCTATGCAACATTGCATATATTCAATTTCTGCCTTTTCTTAAATATCATTCCTACTAGAAAACATTTTTGTGTATGTATTGTTCCCACAATTACATTCTTTCTATATAATTTACACCTAGCATTTTTTAAAGATACCCTTCCTGTTTTATCTATGTTACAATTAGTCATTACTTAAAGTATAATTGCTTTTGATTTTCATTTTTTAGTAATTGATTTTTTTTTGGCAGCCACCATAATTAAGCTTAACGAGGCCTTATTATGTCTAGGCAATTCTGAACTTCATTACTGTTAATAATGCTATGAAATTCATGTTTCCAATGCATCTCAGCTATCTGTATATTGTACTGCTTAAACAATCCTGAATGCAACAGTCTTGATACATTTTTGTGCCTTTCAGTATACAGACCCTCAGCCATGAGTGCATCACAACCAGCAATATGTGCACCTGCTTCTAGTTCTATTTCAATGAAACTTCATTTGTCTGTTTCGCATAGGCATTTCTCTATCTTTATTAATTTCTGTAAATGTTTTGGGTTTCTATTACCATGATATAAATGTCAGTTTAATTTCTACATAATTTTCTTACGTCCTATGTGGGAATAAAAATAACCTCAGCTGCAGATGATTGCCAGTGTTGAAGTGACACCCCGATCACATGTAAAAAAAAAAAAAAAAATGGGGGAAAAAGGGCTGTGGATGGATGCACTGTTACTAAATGGTGTGGGAACAACTGTTTTTCCTGCTTTAAAGGTTATATTGTATTCCATCTTGCAGGCAACCCTAATGGTAGCAGGGAGTAGCAATATACATATTAATGCTTACAATTCTCATTAATTAAATTATATGACACCATTCTTATGACGGATTCAATAATGACTAGTATCAACGTAATGCATTAGTGGCAGAGAAGTCTTCTTGTTCACCTGTGGGGAGTTGTAGAGGAGAAACTCCATCCATTCATCAGGACAAACTTAATATCTGTTTGCAAAAAATACATGATCAAAAAGACAAGACTTTTCTTATGAGCACTTATAAATATTTATTTACTACTATCATGAGCAGGTAGGCAAACTAGTCACTTGACCCTTTTCAGTCACAGCATGGGCTCATACAGCATAAAATAATAGAAGACAGTTAAAATAACAGCATTGTTACATTTTTGGTATTTATAACAGCACAATAACATTTTAACATATACAGTATTTACAATAGTATACAAGATCAACAGAGCTTACAACAGTGCAGGAGTTATATAAGTATTTACATCAATACATTATTTTACCAAACTGATTTGACGTTTATCAATAAAATGGTTAATGGAATACTATTATGGCACAGTTACGAATATGACTAAATATAGGCCTGTGCTTTATTGGTGATTAACATTTGTCTCTAAAAGAAGTGTAAGTTGATTCAGAAAGGAGAGATTTTTTAAAATATGTTCTTGAAGTCTTTTATAGATTTCTGTTTTTCTGGCTTCTCTGGGTGCACAGTTCCAAGTAGCAGGTCTCAGTCTACAGAAAGCTCTTTCTCTTAATGTAGTTTTTTAATCTTGGGCAAGCTAGGGTATGAGAGCTATTTTCAGTTCATAAGAATTTCTTTTTAAAGGTGGACAGTAGGCTTGTTTTGGGACTTGTAGTGAGAAAAAGAGAAAAGTAGACCAATCTGTCAATGTCAGCCATTTTGCCTTTGTAAGCACTGTGCACTGATGGAGTGAAAGATCAGCCAGGAGCATAACTTTACAGATTTTATTCTCTGCTGTTTGTAAATTGTTGTTATTGTATGCTGAATGTAAGACTAGTACGGGGAGTCCATATTCAAAGCCTGGGGATTACTACATTCTTAGTGATAAAATAAGAATGTTTTTGGAGAATTTAGATATGTGATATTATAATAAAATGTAAGTTGTATTAATAACTTGTTAGTTACAATGTAGGTATGAACAGTAAATGTTAAAGAAGGGCAAGGATAATTCCAAGACATTTTGCCCAGTAATGTTAGGAATACTGTTACCTGTACTACCAATTATATGAATGGGAGGAATAGTGGGCATCCTCTTTGATGATGAGATCATTACATTAGTTTTTCTTGTGCTTAATTAGAAGTCTGTTGGAATAAGTCCAAATGCACAACTTAGTCAAGTCTCTACAGAGATTGTTTTGTAGTTCAGAATTATTATTTGACTGTACAAGAATTATTTTGTCTGTGAACATCACCAGTTTGAATTTAGGAATTTCAGTTAGTAGATCATTGATAAAAAAATAATTGAGTGTTTGAATTCAACAGGTACTTATGTGGTTGTTAAGAAAAGGTTGAAGATGTGAGCAAGTAGTTCCCTATCCTTTCAGCAGCCAACTTTAAGAATTTAGGGAGAAATTCTGGAAAAGCTTGTACCTGAACTGTTAAACGTCTGGAATACGGTTTGAGTTTGTTTAGCTTTATTTGGGTAAAATAAAATGCTGAGGCATAGAAGGCAAGTGGGTGTAATTTAGTGGCAGAGAAGTAATCTTGTTCACTCTGTGAGGAGTTGTAGAGGAGGAAATGTATCCGTAGTATTAGTTATGGAGGTCTGTAGATGGTGTGTATAGTTGTGGGCAACTGAAGTGGCATTGCTAGTTAGTGAATTGTTTTGGGATTGTAGGGAATTTGTTAACCTTCTGGTTAGCTGCTTTATTTCTTTTCAAAATCTTTATGGTCTAGACCAGTTTTGCTCTAGTCTTTGTCTCAGTACAAGGAATTAGCTGTGTTGATGACAATTCTTACTCCCTTACTAAGGTTTGGAAAGGATACCCAAAGTTGAGTGTTTGGTAAGTCCATTTTCCTGACCTTCCAGGATGCACCTCTTTTTCTCATTTTATTTTTGATCTCAGCTGTTAGCTAACGGCAGGCCTGTGCTTTTAACATCTTTTAGTAAGAGGGTATTATAAATCCTGTACTGTGGAAAGTTTTAAATAAAAAAGGTCAAGTGCAGCACATGGTTCAATTAAATTATATAAAGACAACTGGTCAATACAGTTATAATGCATGTTTAGGTGAGGGAACTTATTTGTGAAGAGCAACCCATAACAATTTGAGTTGGATTTTTAGGGGTTCAGAAGCACCAACTGGATTTTACTGGTCAGTGGTGACTAATCAAGTTTGGGAGACTTTTGGCATGGATTAGGTCAAGAGCTGAGCTATTGCCTGTTTTTGCATTCATTCTACTATCTTAATTTATTAATTAGGTTAGATTAAACTGTTGCAACATTTTGTTAAAGAATGTTGTATCTTTAACAGACACTGACACTGAACTCTCCTAGAATGATAGCATTATTGTTGACATCATTTGGGAACATAATTTGCAAAATATTATGGAGCAAGGACACTGAGAAAGAGATGGGGATACACACTGAGCCTATCCATAGTTGTGTGTATGTGTGTGTCCACCTAAAGGGTATGCAATAGGACCCGTGTTGGGTATATCTCCATAACTTTGGAATTTAGTTACCTCAGTTAAACCTATGCATGTATCCTTTAAAAAGCAAGGACGTACACCCTCCATTTCTCAGACCAGGTCTTTTTCACTGTGGGTATAATAGGTGTCTGATACAAAAGCTGGAGGACAGGTGTCATCCTGCAGCCAGGTTTCAGTAATGAAAAGGATATGTAGATTTTTGGATGATAACCAGGCCTATAAATCCATTTATTACTTAGGCTGCAGACATTTAGGGTTGCAATTTTAAAGTCTTTACTACTAGGTAGGTTAAAAGAAATACTGACAGCTAGTGGGGGTGTCTGAAATAGGCCTGGGTCAGTTTGGATGTTACCTGAATGTTTTATTTTTAGGAGCCGGTAAAAGTGTTTAGCTAGAATGGTTTTAACCTTATAAGGAAGTGTACAGACTTTTGTGGGAGAAAATATTGAATAAGGAACTATCTGAGAGTTATGTAAGTCAGTTTGCTATTGTATTCCCGGAGTAATAATTTTATCCCAACTGGTGTGTTACGGTTGTACTCTTCAGGATAGAGGTAGTGAAATGGGACAGAATTTGCAGCAAGTGTGCATCCATTTAAGATATTTGTAACAGCAGTAATGAAAACCATCATTCATATATGTGGAAGAAGGTCTGAAGGTATTGTGCAGGAGTACTGGTGGTTTAAAAAGGTGTCTTAGAGTTGCATGGTAGATGACAGAAAAGACGTATGTAATAGAAAGGACCAAGTGATGAAGTTGGTAGAGTTTAGTGAGGACTAATAAAAAACCTTGTGAAAGAATGAGGGGTGGTCACTAGACTAAACAGTGTCCCAAAATATGAGAACTGTGGTAGCAGAAGCAAAATATTGTAGCAGGGAGGTTGAGGGAGAAAGTGACAGCCTATCTGCCCCATAGGCTGTTATAAAGTAATACAAGAAAAGGATCCTATCTGCCACCAAGGTTGAATGCAGGAATGTATTATGGGAGTGGATGCAGTCTAACTGCTACATTAAAGTGTATATTGGGAGGCTGCTCCGGTGGCATAGATGGATAAAACCCTGAATATAGCCCAGACAACCCAAGTTTGATATGTGGCTCAGACTACTGCTGGAGTGGCAGGAAATGATTGGGAGGGGACAAGGGACAACTGGTTGGGTGCTCCTATCAGCAATTTCTGGAGGGGAGATTCCAAGATGGTATATAGACTGCAAACACCCTTCTCTCTGCAGCTTCACACCTTTCCTTTTAAAACTACAATTATAACCATTACTGGACAGACAAAATTGGCTCCAAACATGCTGCAAGCAAATCTGAAGCTTAGGAAGAAAGTGTAAGCAAATTTGAGTGAAATTCTATTCCAAAAAAAAAAAAAAAAAAAACAGGTCTGCTGGAAGCAAGTCTGCAGCTCAGAACACACATATCCAGGCCTGTAAAGTTGTATTTGAAGAACTCAGCTCAATTACAGATCACACTGAAATGGCTAACATTCCCGGGCAAATGGACTCTCAAATAACAAAATCAAAATTCTCACAGATCATTTCACCAGAGAAAGAAGCGATTGCAAAAGGCAGAAAGCATATAAACAGCAAGACACTCCTAAATCAAATAAACCTAAGACTTAGCATACAATACAGAGGAACTGAAAACAGCTGCTCTTCCAGTCCAGACTGCAATCCAAAACTTCTCAGACCAGCTGTCAAGCTTTGGCACCACCCTCGACCATATTGCTTCAAGACTGGATTCAACTGAGGCTAAGTCAGTAGCAAACGAATAGAAGAACTACAAAAACAATTAAAGGCTAAGGACGCATCCACTGAAGAAATAAATCAAAAGTTAATTATCACGAAGCAGAAAGAACAATGTACTTATACGAGGAGTACCTGAGATGTATGATGAGACAAAGCTACAAGATGCACTTAAAACAGATATTCTGTGCCCTCCTGGATAACAAAAATCTTGTTAAAGAAATAATGATAGAGAGAACCCATACAGCGCTCCGTAAATCTCAAAATACTGACAACTCGATGCAAATTTACACCAAGCTGCTGAATCATTACTATATTCAGAAAATAATGGATGCAGCCAAATCCAAGATATCGATCATGTGGAATGGCTATAAAATCACATCTGCACAAGATCTTCCACTTCAAATAAAACTTAAAAGGACAAATGCTGTTCTCCTCACTGTGCTTTCCTGATTCATAAAAACGTCAAATTCCAAATGAAATACCCTAATGCTTTCTGTTTCCAATATAAAGAAAATAAATACAGCATCAACTCACCTAGTGAAGTCAAAACAGCTTTTATAAGAGCCTTTGATGAACTGCCACCGTTAACCTAAATGTGCTGACTCATGGCATGCTGTAATACAGTCTCTTCAGCAACTTGCAATTCCTTTGGTTGTTATGACACTTGTAAATTGGATGTTATGAATACTGAAAGAAAAATTAACAACCTTGACTGGGAAAAAATAAACAGCAGCTGATATATAGGTGCCTGAGGTGCTTTAGTCCTGTTTTGAAATTCTAATGCCATCCAGAAATACAGAGATTTAACATTAAGAAGCTGCAGAAGGAAAAAGGGGAGGGCTGCACTGCACAAGTTTATTTTCCCTTCAGGAATGAATTGGCAGCAACGCCACCTTCCTTGTTTATTCCTCCTTCCTTAAGACTCAGCATTCATAAGGAAAGTGGTCACTGGTAAACCAGGTGATTGCAGTTCTGAATTAAATCAAACACAGAATAGTTCCTGTGCGGAATTAAACTGAACTATGGTAAGCTGAAAACTGAACTCTAGCATTCTAATTGGCTGTTGATGAGATGTGGTGAAACAAGAGACTTTGTTTCTTCCTCCAGGTTCAGTATGTACTGCATTTTTATTTAGACCTACAGCTCACCATTACAGTGCCTTGCTTGGTCGCACTGCAAAGTCTAATCCTGACTTGCCTGTCACTATCAGAAACTCTATCAACTGTTTATACAAATAAATGAAATGCTCTGCCATAAGATTTAAACGGAGTCAGGCACAGTGTTAATCTTTCATAGTCTATACCTCCTATGACTGTTCAGACACTGTTTTGGAGATAAGAGCATTCAACACATATTATATTAATTATTTTTCCTGAACAGCTGTATACTAACATAACTTTAGGCATTACTCAGCCAAATAGAGTAATCCATAATCTTCTTTTTCTTTTGGCTGTTCCTATTAGGGGTCGCTACAGCAGATAATCTGTTTCCATTTTTTCCTGTCCTCTGCATCTTGTTCTGTCACACCAACCACCTCCATGTCCTTTCTCACATCCATAAACCTTATCTTAGGCCTTCCTCTTTTCCTCTTACCTGGCAGCTCCATCCTTAGCATCTTTTTCCCAATATACCCAGCATCCCTCCTCAGCACATATCCAAACCAATGTAATCTTGCCTCTCTAGCTTTCTCTCCAAACAGTCCAACCTGAGCTGACCCTCTAATATACTCATTCCTAACCCTGCCCATCCTCGGCACACCCACTGCAAATCTTAACATCTTCAACTCTGCCACATCCAGCTCTGACTCCTGCCTTTTTGTCAGTGCTACAGTCTCCAACCCATATAACATAGCTGGTCTCACTACCCTCCTGTAGACCTTCCCTTTCACTCTGACTAGTACCAGTCTGTCACAAATCACTCCTGACACTATTCTCCACCCACTCCATCCTGTCTGTACTCTCTTCTTCACCTCTCTTCCACACTCACCATTACTCTGAGCTGTTGATCCCAAGTATTTAAAATCATCCACCTTTGCCAGCTCTACTCCCTGCATCTTCACCATTCCTCTATCCTCCCTCTTATTCACACAAATATATCCTGCCTTAGTCCTGCTAACCTTCATTCCTCTCCTCTCTAAAGCAGATCTCTACCTCTCCAGGGTCTCCACAATCTGTTAACAAAATACAATAAAGAAGTACTCTGAGTTTAAGAATAAACATCATTTGCTATATAAAGAAAGTATGTATATTTTAAAATACAAAACTTTAAGCCCTTGTGGACTTAACACTGAATGTTCATGGAAACGTTTGATATAATAGTTTTCTAAGTATAACAGAAATACAGTATTTAATGTTTTAGACATTAATTGATTAGTTAAGTGTTTTATAATTGATAGTTAATGTTTGTACAAAATGGCACTGTTTTTTCCTACCGATGCACTCCTAGAAGGCATTTCTTGCCGATGTGCTAGAGACTTAAGACATTCTTGTTAATAAAGTACAAGCTGGTGATTTTTATATTTTTTACTGGCCTTTTTGTTGTATTTTCTCCTCAACCTGGTCCCTACTCTCACTACAGATCACAATATCATCTGCAAACATCATAGTCCATGGGGCCTCCTGTATGAACTCGTCTGTCAACCTCTCCATCACCACTGCAAATAAAAAAGGGCTCAGAGTTGATCCTTGATGTAATCCCACCTCCACCTTAAATGTATCAAACACTCCCACTGCAGACCTCATCACTGTCACAATAGATTACCTAATACCTTCAGGCTATTTAGACACTGATACGTTAAAATATGGAAAATAATGTTGGTTCCAGTATGGTTATACACAATTTTACTGCTATTCCCAGAGTCCTTAAGGGTCTTGATAACTTGATGAATGTTTCTTTAAGCATAAAGTGTGTGTGGCACTCATCCTCCTAAAATATCTGCATTAAGCTGTTCTTTCATGTTTAATACTCATGTTTCTTCTGAGCTGATTTTGATGTTGCATTATGTTTTACTATGCCAGGTTATTAACAGTTGCAATTGGAGCAATGATGTAGAGGTTTGTGCTGATAGTTACTATCACATCTTGTGATTTGAACTTTGTGTACATTATTGTTTTATTATTCACACTTGAAACTTGATCTTCTTGTTCTGGTTATAATATGTATGAAGATAATTTCTACTGTTAATGAACTACAGCAAGTTTTTAGTGTTATTCGCCCCTTAGGTCAATTGTTTTTAGGGTTAGGCTTGGGGATGGTTTTGGAGATTGATGATGCTATGATGACAGATACGGACATGTCTCTACTACAGATTACTTACATACTGTCTAAAGAAAGAGTTAAAATCCAAATAGATTATGTTACCTAAGTTTATTCTGAACAAATAATGTGGTCTGTAAATTCTTGGAATATTAGAGGCCTTCAGGAAACTAAGAAAAAAATTTACTTATCCACTTAATCTTTAAGTCTGATGCTAATGTCATTTTTGTCCAAGAAACATTTAATAAATTGGTAACTGGGATAGCGGCAGGAAGAAGAAATGGATAAATTCAATAATAGCTTCGGGCAGTTGTACCAACTCAAAAGGAGTGGCTATTATTATCAAAGCCTCTTTTAAACAGCATATTTTAGACTTCGGTCAGGACGAAGAGGGTGGGTGGTGTTACTTTACCTGTCTAAAAGCCCCTCTCACTAGATCTGCTTTATTTCTGAACCTATATGGATCCTGTACTAAACAACAACATTTTATTATTGAGATATACAACCTCTTAAAAAGATTCTCAGAACATGAATATACATTGGGAGGAGACAGGAATTTGGTACAAGACCGTACAATAGACAGAACAAATAATAAAAACCCGCGAGACCCTCAACCTGTTTTAGCATTAGAGGACCTTGTTACAGAATTTTCACTAATAGATCCCTACAAACTCAAAAATGACACTAATCCTAATGTAAATTACACACATTACTCACCTCGCTACAAATCATGGTCTACAACAGACTTCTTTCTAATCTCAGATTCCTTTCTAAAATTAGAGCTTAATTATAATGCTGAACCTAGATTTCTCTTGGATCATTCTAGAACAACCCTCAAAATAAACTGGTCAAAAATTAACCAAGATGACTTTAATTGTTGTGTATGGTCCCTAAACCCTGACCTTTTGTTTAACCAATACATCAGACAGGAAATAGACTGCTCTCTTTATGACTTGGAGAATAACTTTCTAGACATCAGTATATCCCTTAATATAACATGGGCTGCAATGAATGCAGGGATACGAGGCATTCTAATTCACAATGCATCCTATTGCAAAAAAATGATCAAGGATAAAGAAATTAAACTACATTCTGAAATTAAAGAAACTGAGCAAAAACTCCAACATAACTTTAACCTAATACTGGAAAATAACCTACTGAAATTACAAAAAGATTTATATATGGTGCATAGTCAAAACTATTCCTTTACAGAAATGAAACTTCTCACTAGATATGCAGACCTGACACAAAAAAACATCTAAATTATTAGCAAAACTAATAAATGCACACCAGTAAGCTCCCAATATAACTGAAATAACATAAAACAGCAAATACAAATTAGGAAATAATGGATATCTTTGTAGAAATTTATACAAAACTATATGGACCCCAGAAACAAATCTAGTAGAACCTACATTTACACCGCATGTCTTTAAAAATATTTTGAAGGGACAAACATTAAGGAACAGCAGGCTCACTAGTCATGATAGTAAACTAGAAGAGAGGTTCGACATTGTTAAGAAGGAGTTTTTAGTAAGAGCCTATAAGGAAATGGACATTACATTAGTACACAATGAAGTTAAAAGGGGCAGGAATAGCCTAGGAAAACTTTATTTATCACTACCCCCATACATGTAATCGTAAGAATGATAGCTTAAGTAAAGGGATACCATTTTCACTTACCTATTCTACAGATGATCAGGGTTATTAGGAATATAATACGGAAACACTGGTATGTGTTACAAGTGGAATCAGCTATAGCCCAGTTAGTGGGGCCCAGTCCACTTTTTGGTTTCAACAAACAGTCTTTGTTATCCTAGGAATGGTGGAGAGACATTAGATAACACAGGGGGATGTTGGCAAGAGGAAATGCGGAGCTTGCTATTTTTGTCATTTAATCAATGAGTCAACAACATTTGTACATCCACATACTGGCAGAACATAAAAAGTTAGGGCAAAGGCTGACTAATACAAAGAACTTAGTGCATGTTGCCCTATGCGCAATCTGTAATCAGTTTTACATAGGTAAAACAAATAGGCGTTTAAGGGAGAGAATGAGAGACCATTTGTACTGTGCACGTAGGGGGTTAACCTACAGTGCCATTGCTAAACACATGATTGAGATTTTTTAATGTTCTCAGTGTTCGAAGTTATACCCCATACTGTTAGGTGAGAGGATTTGACCACTGCTACAGAACAGGCAGAGTTGAGATGGATATTTAGATTGAGAGCACATCAAAATTATGGGTTGAATGATTATGTTTCTATACAACCAGCCTTAAAATCCAGAAGGCTGAAGAAATAAGTTTAAAAAGTTTTAAATAATGTTGTAGAATTTTATCGTATTGCATGTTTTCTGTGATGTAAAGAGGTATGTTTGTAAAAATAGTTTTTAAAGTAGACAGACTTCTAATGACTTAATTATTCTCAGTCTTTGAATTGTACTAGTACCAAGTAATTAGTTACTTAGCAACCATAACTGTCTGTGTGTTTACTGGTTGGGGTGGCACAGGGGAATAGTATATTTGTATTTAGTTCATGGTGTTTTAGTTGTTGAGTATGATCTGAAGAAGCAAAAGTGGTTTTGCGAAAGCGCTCATCATTTTTTATTAAAGTCTTGGCTTGTTTTATCTACTTTCTGTGTTTTTGCTGCATTTTTTTGATTTTTTCCAAATCTAGTAGTACACTGTAAAAGTTTTCTTAACAATATAACATTTCCAACAAATGAAAAACATCAAGCTGACCTGCTAAAAGCACCCTTCTCAACTGAAGTAATTACAAATGTAATTAAGAAGCTAAAGTTAAATAAATCTCCTGGGCCTGATGGGTTCACCTCTAATTTTTACAAAACCTTTGCATCCAAACTCTCACCCATTCTCTTGAAATTATATAATTTTATTACTAAAAGGGGCTTCACTGACATCTACTGTAATAACTCTAAGACTATCTTCATTCCAAAACCTAATTTTGATGATAAAACCCCCATGAACTACAGGCCAATTGCTCTTATAAATATAAAAATTCTGACCACAATTTTGGCCAACAGACTCAAAACAATACTATCCAACATTATATCACTGAACAATCTGGTTTCATGATGGGCAGGCAAACATGGGATAATACTCTCATTCTAGATGCAGCTATTCAATTACTTAGGAAAGATAAACACCGCAGATATGTTCTCACCTTGGACGCAACTAAAGCATTTGATAGAGTAATACAATATCACTGAAGAATTCATTTAACTAATTGAAACCCTTTACAAGTCCTCCACCACGACACTTTTCTTGAGCAAGATGCAGTCTAACCCAATAAAAGTAATTAATGGTACAAGACAAGGCTGCCCCTTATTACCCTCTCTCTTTAACCTCTACATTGAACCCTTATTTCTATATATAAAACAAAGAACATTCCACCATATTCCAGAGATTCTGCATAATAACTAACCTTAACAGCATATGCAGATGACATTAACATATACTTTCGCTACCAAATACGGACTTAAACAAAATCCTAAATGCTACTGAGAATTTTTCTAAAGTGTCAAATTATGAAATCAACACCTTGAAATCCTTCATATTCCCACTTAACCCCCTGGGTCATAATATAGCTTATTTTCCACACACTTCTACTAAAACAAGCTACTCACTTAAATATTTAGGGATAAACTTTGAGCATAATCATAAATCAAATATGCAAAATAACCATCTAAAAATAGACGTCTGTAAAGCTAGCTCTGTAGAGATGGGAAAATATGAATTTCCCACTATTATCTAAAATTGCAATAGTTAAAATGAATATTCTTCTGAAACTTCTACACCAGCTTAATGCCACTAATATTACAATTTGTAAATAATTTTTCAAAAATGTAAATAAGGACATATCCAAATGTATTTGGTATCTGAAAAAGTACAGTTTTGTACCTACCATAAATGTAGATGTTCGAGGATCCACATTGCTGCAGTCCTAACTATTGGGTAGTCCGCTGTCCAGTCGGCCCGAATACCAAAGTATATGGCTGATGTCGGTCAGGGCGCATTAGACTGACGTCAGTACGTCAGGGTACTAATGCGCATGACCGACGTCATATCCTCAGTCTTTTCTTGCCCCAGATGTCAGAAGACCCTGAAAAGATAAGGCCAAAAACCAAAAACTCCCAACATACCTGCACCAAAATATATGTACAAAATATACAAAATTAGCAGAATATAACCTCACCTACACAACCACCCCTAAACACAGAGGGGAAGGAGGGAGGGTAAATTGGACTGCAGCAATGTGGATCCTCGAACATCTACATTTATGGTAGGTACAAAACTGTACTATGTTCTTCATTCCACATTGCTGCAGTCCTAACTATTGGGTAGAATCCCAAAGCAGAGGTAAGGGAGGCTGGCAAATCATAAGGAAGCAGGAACTGACAACATGCCTTGCAAAATAGCTGTGGCAAAACCAGCCCTAGACTTAGAGTAGAGAGGAAGGTGATAATGCTTAGAGAAAGTATGCACTGAACTCCAAGTAGCTGCCTCCAAAATATCCTTAGTTGCCACCCTACTCAGAAATGCTGTTGAAGTGGCAGTAGCCCTAGTGGAATGAGGCCTAATCCCAGCTGGAATCTCCTTGCCATGATGGGAATAACAAAATGTAATGCAACACCCAATCCATCTAGAAATAGTTTGTTTTGATACAGGCTTGCCCTGAGAACTCAAAGCAAAAGAAACAAACAACTGCTGAGACTGCCTAAAATCCTTAGTCCTGCTCAAATAATAACGCAATTGCCTGTGTACATCTAAAGTGTGCAAAATCTTTTCCCCTTTATTTTGGGGATCTGCATAAAAAGTAGGCAAATGAATAGTTTGGTTTAAAGCCACACTAGAAACCACCTTAGGCATAAAGGAAGGATTAGTACATAAAGATACTCTATCCTTATGAAAAATCAAAAAAGGCTCCACTGCCATAAGGGCCTGCAACTCAGAAACCCTTCTTGCAGAAGTAATGGCCAACAAAAAAGCAGTCTTCCATGACAAGTATTTCAATTCAGCAGTAGCCGCAGGCTCAAAAGGTTGTAGAGTAAGTTTCTCCAACACAAAATTGAGATCCCAAGCAGGAGTAGGAGCTCTACGTGGGGGTCTTATATTCTTTGCCCCTCTAAGAAATTGCTTGAACAAAGGATGCGAAAACAGCGGTGGGTCACAATCATAGTGAGCTGAAATTGCTGCAGCATGAATCTTAATGGAAGAGAAAGACAAACCTTTGTCCAATAACTCAGTAAGATATTGAAGAGCCACACTCAAATTTGGCTCAGAAATCTCCAAATTGTTTGCTGCACTCCAAAATAAAAATCTCTTCCATTTTTCTGCGTACACTTTCCTTGTACTAGGTCTTCTGGCTTCCATAATCACATTTAAAACTTGTTGAGGAAGTTGAGACCTGCTGTCTTTCAAAACAGAATATGCCAGGCTGTTAGATGAAGAGAGTGAAGCTTGACATTGAGCAGGTGACCGTCTCTCTGAGACAACAGGTGTGGAATCAAGGGTAAAGGCCATGGAGGCTTCTTTACCAGACTCCTCAGTAATGGGTACCAGTGCTGCCGAGGCCAATCTGGAGCTATTAAAATCATCCTTGGTTTGTCTTGTCTGACCTTTAGAAGCACCCTTGGAAGAAGAGGCAGAGGTGGAAACGCATACACATGAAGATTTTTCCAACTGAAAGAAAGAGCATCCACTTTCCAGGCTGTGTGATGAAACCTCTTTGTGCAAAACTTTGGCAGCTGTTGGTTTAGTGGAGAAGCGAACAGATCTATGTCTGGAGTTCCCCAGGACACTGTCAACTTTTGAAATACATGAAGATCCAGTTTCCACTCGTGGGGATCCATGATTTGTCTGCTTAACACATCTGCTAAGGAGTTCTGTGCTCCGGCAGAAACCTTGCCTGAAGAGTTAGTTGCAAGCTGAGCGCAGTCTCCCATAAAATCATTGCTTGCCTGCACAATGGGTAAGAATGTGTTCCCCTTGTTTGTTGATGTACCACATGACAGTTGTGTTGTCTGTTAGAATCAACACCTGCCCTGGAAGAAGTAACTCCTTGAAAGCCATTAATGCAAACTGGACTGCTAACATCTCCTTCATGTTGATATGTAGATGCTGTAGTCTGGCAGGCCACTTGTCTTGTATCCACTTTCCATTTAGATGAGCTCCCCAAGCAATGTCTGAGGCATCTGTCGTTAGAATCTGACTCGCCTCTGGCCGGGTCACAGAGAGTCCCTTGTTTAGGTGACATTCCTGAGCCCACCACAAAATTCCTTTTGAATGCAAGGTATTATTTGAATGACAGTGTCCAAATCCTGGCAGTGCTGTGTCCATACATTTTGAGATACCATTGTAGCTTCCTCATATGCAGTTTGGCATTGGGAAGCACCAGAATACAAGATGCCATGAACCCTAAGGCTTGAAGGACTGTCCTTGCAGTCAGCCCGGACTGAAGAGACAGTTGATGGAAGTAACTGGAAAGATTCTTTTGTTTGTCCGGGGTTAAAAAGGCCATCTGGGCTGCTGTATTCAGTCTCACACCCAGAAAGCACATGTCTTGAGAGGGTACTAGACTGGACTTTATTTCGTTCACAGAATACCCTAGGCATCTTAGCACTGCTATGACATATTCCAAATGCTGTAGAAGGTCTTCCTTTTCTTGAGCCAGAATCAGGCAATCGTCCAAGTAAGGATAGATTTGAATTCCTTTTAGCCTGAAGTAAGCTATCACTGGAGCCAGAACCTTTGTGAATACTCTGGGCGCAGTAGATAAGCCAAAGGGCAATGCAGAGAACTGATAATGAGAATTTCCAGCTCGAAACGCAGATACTTTCTGCAACTTAGTCTTATAGGCACATGAAGGTAAGCTTCCTTGAGATCTAAAGTTACCATCCAGTGATCTTTGCCCAGCAGAGGTAAAAGCTGTTGTAACGTCAACATTTTGAACTTGGGAATGTCCAGATAAGTGTTGAGGATAGATAAATCCAAAATTGGTCTCCACGTGTTCCCCTTCTTCGGTACTAGGAACAGGCGAGAATAAAATCCTAGGCCCCTTTCTGGCACAGGAACCGGCTGAATGGCCCCTATTTGGAGTAACAGAGAAATTTGCTTGTGAGCCTCTTGTCTTTGTAGAGGAGGAATGTCTGGCATGCCCTTGAAAGGAGGCAAGGTATGGAAATAAAACCTGTAACCGTGGTGAATGATATCCAGAACCCATCTGTCTTGGGTAATTAAATCCCAATTTTCTTTGAAAAGAGACAGCCTTCCTCCCAACGGTGCTGCCAGGCGAGAATGAACTGGCAGCTGAAAAGGCAGGTCATTGGGTCTGCTTACGAAAGGACTGACCCCTGCCCTCACCAGAAGTCTGAGCAGGGGAACTCCTGTCCTAGGCCTAAAAGAACCCTGAGCTCTGCCCCTACCACGTCTAGACCTACCCCTAGACTGGGAATCATAAGCAGGATAAGTCCATCCCTTAGCAGGCCAATTTCTACTAAACTTCGGAGGCTGCACCTGCAAAAAATCTTTAACAGTTTGCATAGACTTAGCCTTGTCCTCCATTTTCTTCAAAACTGCTTCAACAGGCGAACCAAACAACACATCAGACTGCAAAGGAGCATCCAAAATCCGTGACTTAACATGCTCAGCTAAATTCTGATCTCTCAACCAGGCGTGCCTACGAAGAACAGAACCAGTGGCAGCCACCCTGGAGGAGGCCTGCACAGCATCAAAACCACATTGCAAGGAATGTTTACCCACCTGTTCAGACACATGAACTAAATCCTGCAACTCTTTACACTCAATACCTTCCGCCAGAGCATCCACCTTAGATTTCAACTGTGAAAGAAGATAATTCTGATATTTTAACATGTGAAACTGACAATTCAACGCCCTCATGGCTAAAGTGGAAGAAGTATACACTTTCTTTCCCCATCTATCCAAAGCCCTTGCCTCTTTATCAGGAGGGACAGGATTTTTAACCACTGAGGCCTTCACACCTTTAGGCCCCTGAGAGACAGTTTCCGGGTCTGCCCTAGGACTCTTAAAAAGATACTTATGAGCTTCAGGCACCCTATAATACCTATCCGGTTTAACCGGGGCAGGAGGCAAAGAATCAGGATTCAGGGAAGCCTCTGCAAAAACATCTTCCACCACATTCAAAACTGGAGGTATAGCTAAAGGCCTATGCTGGGGTAAAAACAAGAATTCCCTAAGCCTTTTCCTGGAATCAGAGAAATCTTGACCTTCCCATTTAAAATGCTCCCTCATGGAATGCAGAGTCTCTGAAAAAGAAAAATCCTCAGGAGGAGAAGCTGAAGGAGTAGAATCATCCACATCAGAATCAGAATAAGGAGGGTATTCCTGCAAGTCTTCAGCCGAAGACTCAGAAGCCTCCGAGCATTGCTCAAAACTCTCAAACTCAGGTTCCACCCTAGGCCTCTTATCAGGAGGGGGCATAGAACCCCTTATCATAGTAATCAAATCCTCTGCCATTTTAAGCATATGTTTCTTAGGCAAAGACCCTGAAGCACTAGGAGAAACCCCCACTGAAGCAAAACTTGGCCTGCCCTTCAAAGAAGCCTTGGAAACAGAAGGGGAGGCTCTAACCACCTTAGGAAGAGAGGGAAGAACAGCCACCTGAGAAGCCCCCTCAGCCTGGCCTACTTCCTGAGAGGATACATCCTGTAACAGTAAAGTCTCTCCCTGAGACTCCAAAGAAACAGCAGGCAAAGCCTCCGGCTCCACTGAGCCCTCTAAAGAACCGACGTCTGGGACTGTCGGGTCTTCGACTCTAGGGTTTGCTGTTTTGTCCTAGCGTTTTTAGCGAAGCGTCGGAGCATCCGACGGCATTTTATAATTACAACGCTTCCCAAACACTAACCTGGCACAGTCTAACCTTCTCTTAATAGTGCGTTTGTTAAATCTAGCACAAGAGCGGCATCCAACAACGTCGTGCTCAGGCCCTAAACAAGGTATACACAAAGTATGGTAATCCCTATGAGGTATCTGTTTCCCACAAGAAATACAGTTATTCACTTTCTCTGACATCCGGTAAAATACTGAGGCAAGAAAAACCAAAATATTCCAACGGGTACTTAGCCAACTTTGATTCGGTCTGAAACTCTGGCTTCAGAAACTTTCAGAACGCCAACCTGCACTCGCAAAATTGCTTCTGCATCGGACCATGCGGCAAAAAAGACTGAGGATATGACGTCGGTCATGCGCATTAGTACCCTGACGTACTGACGTCAGTCTAATGCGCCCTGACCGACGTCAGCCATATACTTTGGTATTCGGGCCGACTGGACAGCGGACTACCCAATAGTTAGGACTGCAGCAATGTGGAATGAAGAACATCAACCAGAATTAGTTATACAAAATTAATAATACCAAATGATAAAGGAGGTATGGGGTTACCGGATTTTGAACTCTACTATAAAATAATATGTTCCAACAGAATTATCCAGATTGCTGAATATAACCCATTGAGCAATGATTGGTTCTCACTGTGGGTTAAATTATGGCATAATCACATTAAAGAATACAGAGTTAACCTCAAAACCCTCTCCTTCATGGGTATTTCAAACTTAAAAAATTAAAATTACATAACTTAACTTAATCATACAATTCTCATGTTCCAAGAACTATTTGAATTTCTAAGCCTTTCACATATTCTAATTCCATTAAATCAAGTTGTTTAAACCCTAACTTAACAATAGGGACTAAGATGTTAAATCTAGCCCAATATCCATTAATCAAAAACTTCATCATTTGGGACTTCTACAAACCCAAAAATAAAATCACCAACGTAATCAGGGAAAACTTCAACTTAAGCAAAAAATACATCATTAGACAAATCATGGAACTCATTGCAACTTTCAAAAACATACCCGAAGATGTGCAAACAGATGTTAATTCATTAATGACTCTGAGATGTCTACTGTATAAAAAGAAAATGCTTTCTACTGTGTACAAATTAATTACAATAAAAAATATCACTGTACCCAGTTATCTAAATATTGGAATGGAATAAATAATAAAAAATACCATGAAACAAGTTTCACATACTATAGAAAATAATCTTAAATTATCTCCTTTTAGAAATCTACTATATACACAATTAATGATCAATAATAACACTTTATTTCACACCAATTAGACTGAACAAATTTAACTCCAACTCTTCCCCTTTCTGCCCGAAGATGCATGCAGATCTACTTCACATACTTTGGTATTGCAAATTTGCTCAAAATCTATAAGGTTCATTAAGAATCAGGCTAGAGAAGGTGAGATATGGGAAAACTACTATGTAATGGGAGTTTGAAATCCTTCACATTACCAAAGACAGAATACCCAAGCAGAAATTCCACATTCTTATCACTCTTTTCATGTTAATGAAACTTTATATCACTCAAAACTGGTTAGATAAATCCAAATTAGCATGGGAGGGATACAGAAACATGGCACTCAACATCATCCCCCCATAAAATAACAAAAAAAAGTAAAAAACTTCCCTACTACCAGAATATTTGGGGTTTTCTCATTGACCACATTCTTAAGGAATAATATTTTTTGTAGATATTACAGACATTAGTTATAATAAGAAGTTATGTACTCACCATAACGTTCCATCTGATTAGGTAAACTTCATTTGTCAGCAACTTATGGGTCTTCGGATCCATATCGGATCCGAACTGGCAGTTTCCAGCAGCTAAGATCTGAGCTCCAAGCTCCTCCCCCTTACCCATAACTCCCTGCCATCCGTTCCTGACCTCAGATCGAGTTTGCCTAAAACAAAGCTTGACATCACAACCTGTCTAGGTAACCAGGTACAAACTACCGTGAAGCAGGAATATCAAAGAACATCCAAAAGGGACAGGGGGATGGAGGGAGGGACGGTTGCTGACAAATGAAGTTTACCTACTCAGATGGAACGTTATGGTGAGTACATAACTTCTTAATCTGAAGTAGTTAACTTCATTTGTGCATCGACCTATGGGACAGAGTCCCCAGCTACCTGAACCTTGGGAGGCCCTCAAGGAAGGATGTTCCGGAGCACTGCAGAGCCAAAGGATGCTCTCCCTCTGGAAACCAGATCTAACTTGTAGTGGTTTATAAAAGTATGAGATGAGGCCCACGTGGCAGCCGAGCAAATGTCATCTAACGAAACTCTAGCCCGAAAAGTAGCAGAGGTAGAAACAGACCGAGTTGAATGGGCATGGACTCCCTGAGGAGCAGGCCTGCCAGAACTCTCATAAGCCAAAAGAATACACTGAGAAACCCACCTGGACAGTGTGACTTTAGAAATAGCTTTCCCCAAACAGGATTTAGCAAAGGACACAAATAACTGATCAGACCGCCTATGACCGGCTGTCCTGTGCAGATAAAATCTCAACTGTCTGTGTACATCCAAAGAGTGTAATTTGTATTCGCCCTTATTTTGGTAGTTGGGAAAGAAGACCGGCAAATTAATAGACTGATTAATATTAGTTTCGGAAGCAATTTTGGGGAGAAAAGAGGGATTGGTCCTGAGGAAAACCCTATCCTTATGAAAATCAAGTACGGTGGTTTGGCACAAAGGGCATGAAGCTCCAAAACTCTTTTTGCCGACGTGATAGCGACAAGGAAGGCTGTTTTCCAGGATAAGAACATAAGATCTACCAAGGCAGCAGGCTCAAAGGGAGAAGCTGTTAAGGCCTGGAGCATCAACAATAAGTCCCAAGGAGGGATCACATCTTTCACCGGAGGTCTTAGTAGGAAGGTGCCTTTTAAGAAGGCCTTACATAATCTGGATGAAGTTAGAGGGCCAAGATCACATCCAACGTGGTAATGAGTGATAGCAGCCAACTGTACCTTGACTGTGGAAGAGCTAGCACCTTTATCAAACAGCCCTGACAGAAAATCCAGCACAGCTGGTAATGGAGCTGTGAAAGGATCCATGTTCTGATGTTCAGCCCAAATAGAAAAACATTTCCATTTGCTAGGATAAACCTTCCTAGTGGACGGCTTATGGGCAGCCACTAGGATCGCTTTGACCTGGGAAGAGATGCCGGGAGTCTGAACTAACAGTGGAACTGGATCAACCAAGCTGCGAGCTTGAGGTTGTCCAGGTTCTGGGTCGGTAGGCCCAGGGGGTGAGATATCAGATCCGGAAGGGGATCTAGAATCCAGGGAGGATTCACTAGATGAGACCACAGATAAAGGAACCATGCCTGACGAGGCCAGAATGGGGCAATGAGGATTATCGTGCACCCCAACCGTCTGGCTTTCTGAAGAAATTTGAGCATCAGGGGAAGGGGCGGATAAGCATAAAGAAGACCGGGAGGCCAAGCATGCACCAGAGCGTCTCTTGGGGATTCCCCGGTGGAGGAAGTAGAGAGAAGTAGGTGTTGCACTTCGTGTTTGAAGGAGAGGAGAAAAGATCCCAATAAAGTTGACCCCATTTGGAGAAGATCTGCTTCGCTACTTTGGGATTCAGAAACCACTCGTATGGGGAAAGGATGGTGTGACTCAGTCTGTCCGCTAGGATGTTGGGCCGACCTGGAATTTGTGTCGCTACGAGAAAGCGGTTGGTGGAAATCGCCCATTCCCAAACTCTCATGGCCTATCGACAAAGTGGATAGGACCTGGTTCCCCCCTGTTTACTGATGTACCAAATGATGGACATGTCCGTCTGGATCGCAATCGTCCCGACGGGAAGAAGACTCTGAAGTGCTTGCAATGCAAACAGCACAGCTCTCATCTCCAGGACATTGATATGCAGTGAGGTCTCCATTTAGGTCCACGTGCCTTGGACGGTCCTGCCGCCACAATGCCCCCCCCCACCCGAGGCACGAGGTGTCCGTGGTCACCGTGGCTAGGGGAGGGGACATAGAGAAGGGGCGCCCCTTTTTGAGGTCCAGAGACTGAAGCCACCACAAGAGGGCACTCCTGCAAACCCTGCTGAGAGGGACAGGATGGCTTAGGGGAAAGCGTAGGAAGGATCATTGGACTTGGAGAGTCCATTGCAGAATTCTCATATTCAGGCGCGCCATGGGGAGGAAATTGATGGTAGACGCCATCGAGCCTAGGGCCCTCAGGACCTGTTCCGCCGGAGGGTTCGGACAATGAAGAATGGCCTGCACATGTAGTTTTAGGGATCTCAACCGGTCCGGAGTTAAGAAAACTAAGAGCTGGTTTGTGTCTACCCTGGCTCCGATAAAATCTATGACCTGAGTCGGGAGCAGGGAGGACTTCCCAGCGTGAATTATGATCCCCAGCCGGGGAGCTAAGCGAAGGAAGAAATTCCTGGCTGTGCAGAGTAGATGCCGTGTGGGGGCGGTCAGGAGCCAGTCGTCCAGGTACGGAAAGACCTGGATTCCCTGGAGTCTCAGGTGGGCCGCTACTACCACTAACACCTTGGTGAACACCCTGGGGGCTGTGGTGAGACCAAAGGGGAGGACCCTGAACTGATAGTGACTGGCTCCTAGCTGGAAGCGGAGGAACCTCTTGGATGGTCTGTCCATTAAGATGTGGTAGTACACATCCTTGAGGTCTATGGAGCACATCCAGACGTTCTCCTGCAAGAGGGGGAGAATAGATTGAAGAGTGACCATCCGGAACTTTTCTTTGGCTATTGCCAGGTTCAGTAGGGATAAGTCGAGGATAGGCCTCAAGTCCCCCGTCTTTTTTGGCACCAACAAGAACCTGGAGTAAATGCCCGATCCGTACTGGTCTGGGGGGACGTGCTGGATCATTCCTTTTTCTAGCAGCTGCCGAATTTCTGTAGCTGCGGCCTCCCTCTGATCGGGTGGGACATCGGGGAGGAATCTGGGTCTGAGAGGGGGATGGAAAAACAGAATCTCGTAGCCTCTGGATATAATCCGAAGCACCCAGCGGTCTGTCGTGATGGACTCCCAAGCTGCTAGGTGCTTCAAGAAACGCCCCCCCGACTGCCTCTAGAGTGGAGCAGTCGGGTAACCCCTCAGGGTTGCTGCGTGGGCCGATCAGAGAAAGGTTCTCTGGACCCAGAGTTCTTCGGGCCCCCACTGCCTCTAGGGCGGCGTCCACCCTGTCCTCCCTCTGCCTCTGAAGGACGGGGAGTCCGGAGCAAAACGGGATTGCTGAGGCTTTTGGAACCACATCTTCTTCTGTCCCTTTTGGTTCTTCGAGAAGGACCTCTGGGGAGCAGAGAAGCGGACTCCGATGGCAGACAACGTCTTCCCGTCTTTCTCGCTCTGGACCAAGGTATCACGTATGGTCTTGCCTAAAAGGGCAGAACCATCAAACGGGGCATTAGCAAATGATGCCTTGAAGGGTTCTGCGAAATCACAGTGGCAGAGCCAGGCCTGTCGCCTTAGTACGACGCCCGCTCTGCTAGCTCTAGCAGCCCCTTCCATAGCATTGGACAGCAGCCGCATAGAGGTATTGGAAATCGACCTGAGAGTGGCCATTCGGGTAGAGTACACCTGTTTGTCCTCTGCCGACATGGACTCTGGGGGCGACCCAGTGTATTTTTTGATAAGATCCCGCTGGAGCCATATGACATGTGCCATGTACCTTATGGAGAAGGTCGCTGACGCAAACATCTGCTTCCCCAAATGGTCCATCGCCCGGGACTCCTTGTCAGGGGGATGAACCGAGGGACTCTCTTGGGACAGTTCCATCTTGGTGGCCGCCGCCACCAACATGGCATCTACAGGGGTTCCCTTGCTCCAATGAGACCTGTCCGAAGGCGGGCTGAGAATTCTCTCAGGTCTCTTAGGGACGGGCTCCATAGTGTCCGGCTCCTTCCAGGTCCTGGTAGTGATCAGATCTACCAGGGGGTCGACTGGAGGGGACACCCAAGAGGTAGATGGGCCTGCTTCAAACGCCTCCAGGAACACGGACTCGTCTGAGGTAGGCTTTGGGGAAGACCACCCCCCCCCCCGATCCTGAGCATCTCCACGATGTCTCCAAATGAGATGTCTTCGGGGGGTGATCTTGGGGAGCCTTCCCCTTCCTCCAAGTCCGTGTCCTCAGTCAAGGACTTGGGGGAGTCCAAGTGCCTCCTCTTGCACTTGCGCTTGTGAGAGACTTCCTCAGGGGGGCTGTCTGAGGAGGCCTCACCAGCCACATCTTGTTCCAACAAGGGAACTATCTGGGACGTCTGAGCAGGCTGTACCTAGGGCCGGGTGACGGAAGTCGGGCCCATCTGCGAGGGAGTGCAGGGTGGAGCCGTAGCTAAAGCCGGGGGCCTGGATTCCATCGACAGAACCCTCTCTACCACGTCGAATGCCGAAGGAGAGGCGCTCCCCCTAGGATTCGAGAGCCGACTCTCCCTCGGATCCAACGGGCAGATCGGGGCAGGAGCTGAAGCCATCGGATCCGAAGGGCCAGTATGCTCCCACCTAGTCGGAGCCGAAGGCACACTGACCACCTTGGATCCAAAGCTCAGCTCTCGGCTCCGAAAGCTAGGATCCATAGAAAAGGGACCCGACAGACTAGAGGGTACTGTCGGCGCCGAAGACCCCGAACGTGGAAAGCGGGTCAGGGAAGGAGCTATTGGGGCAAAAAAGGGGGTCGAGCTCCCCCCGGAGGGGGGGAGGCAGGAGCACTCCCATCTGCAGCTGGGCCTGGAGGAACCTTCTCATCATCCAGTCCAAGTCTGCATCCGTCAGGCTTCTGGTTGACCTGGAAGAAGCCACCGAGGTGGGACGGGAGTGCCGCCTCGACCTCGAGGGAGATCGGGTCTCCTCCTCCTCCGGTCCTGGCGAAAAGCAGGGAGAACGGATCCGAGAAGGAGAAGGCCCGGCCATCCCAGGGGGAGAGACCTGCTTGGCAGGTGGGGCCAACGCAGAGGCCTCCGCCCACCGCTTGTGTTTCTTCCGGCGCTTCTCCCTCCTGGCTTCCCTATCCTCCTGGCCCGAAGAGGGAGGTTGAGTCCTGGCCAGGGGAAGGGAAGGGTCCGTGGATGCTGCCGCAGCAGCGGCAGGGACCACGGAAGGGCCGGAGGATGGAGCAGAATCCGGGGGCAGGAGTCCCGCCAGGATCAGCTTCGACCTCTGGTCCCCGAAAGCCCTGGGGTTGAATGCTGCACAAATAGTACAGCCAGAAGAAAAGTGTTCAACCCCAAGGCATAAAACGCACCGAGTGTGGCCATCAGCCGGGGAAAGCTTATGGCCACACACTGTACATTTAGAAAAGAATGCCTTGGAGGCCTCAGACATTTTAACTAAACACAAGCACTAGGCCCCAAGACTACACCCACAACACACCCTAACACTCTAGAAAAAAAAACAAGGGGGAGGGAACGCAAAACCCAAGGGAACACTCTAAACTAAAACTAAACTAGTTCCACACTCAAAAAATCATCCAATTTAAGAAAAAAGAAAGGGTTTTCCTCACAGAATAAACACTGGAAACTCGAACGCTCAAGATCAAGTTGCTGTTCAAACCGCGGCAAACTAGATCAGGAAGGGATGGCAGGGAGTTATGGGTAAGGGGGAGGAGCTTGGAGCTCGGATCTTAGCTGCTGGAAACTGCCGGTTCGGATCCGATATGGATCCGAAGACCCATAGGTTGCTGACAAATGAAGTTAACTACTTCAGATTAATCATTACCTTCTGGCCCCTGAACTTGTAATAAAATAAGCAGGGTAACTTCCGCAGTTTCGTACTGACTGTATAGAACATACGAAACAGTAAACTCCCTGCTCTATGAGATTTCTCATCGTAGCAATTGTAAATATTGCATATAGTTGTGGGTTAGCTAAAGGTCATAAATCTTTATATCACGTCATACCACTATTTTTTTTAATCCAAAGCTATCAACAGTACTGATGCTTATGTGCCATTTCCTTGTTTATTGTAACTTTGCTGGTAAATTATCTATATGGTCTTAGGCCCAATATGGTTGTATTCTTTGTTTGTATGTACCCACTTTGTACATTGGACTGTTGTAAATTTGTTGGCGAATTATCTCTGAAATAAATAAAGCAGATTTCTGGAAAAAAAAAGCAATCTCTGGTGGATTCTAGGAACAGTGGTGTAGGGGTGTGTAGCCCAAACAAGGGAAATGGTGGGGACAAGGCTGAGCTGCTGCTGAGGCAGGGCAAAATACTCCATGTCCCCACAGCATGCCTGACCCTTGGGCATGTTCTACTTAACACAGTGGGTGGGAGAGAAGCAGGTGGGTTCTGAAAGTAACCTTCCCCAGTGAAAGGTGAAAGAGAGACCCCCACCTCTGGACACCTTAGTGTCCATGACCAGCCCTAGATGAATCAGGCAGCTGAGGGTGTTAAGAAGGGCTAGAAGACACAGAATGTTGGTAGCAGGCCATAGGATGATGATGCATGCAAACGCTTTTTATGCAAAAAACAAAGGTTGCATCACCCCTTTAGACATGATCTTTAAGTATGCCTGTGGATATATGTCCATGAAAGAAAAAAAGAAAAGAATGACAGAAAAGTAAACCTGTGAAAATGTCCCTCAGTAAGGCAGTGCTGCCAGCTGTATGGCATAGAAGGATGATGTCCTGACTGCAACCAAGAAGATGCAGACCTGACTAGTGGTCCTCGTTCTGAAAGAACTAGCCAGGGAGGGGATGAGCAGCTGTCACTGGCTTGTCAATCTCAGAAGGATACAGGCTGTCTGACGTGTTGTCTTATTGAAGACCATTGGAGGCTGGCCATCATAGTGGGTTTCACAAGCAGCAAACAAGCTAGATGTGGATGTCTGTCAAGCACAACATATTCTGTATCAGGATCAAGGTGTGTGTAGATTTGCACATGCTCTGAAGGTTAGTTCTGTTAGACCCAATCAGAAGCAGCTAGTAAGGTAAGGATAAATATACTACCTCATCTTCAAAGAGAGAACTTGGTAGTTCCTCAGCCTGTGGACAATTAAGGTCCTCTCTTAAATGCAGATGGCCCTGTTCCTAAGACAATGCTCTGTAGATGCCACCAAGTTTGAAAGTTTCATAATACCGACATTCAGGCCCTGAGATAATTAAGAAATGCAGACTCCTCACAGCATAAATTGTACTTTCAGACCCCCGCCTTGAAACTTAAGGATTTAAACTGCATAAAATTCTTATCATTTCTAACACTTACTGGGAAACAAGTCCATAAATAAGAGATGATCTGGGAAACAAATATGTCCTTCTTTATTGACATTATCATATTAGTGAGAACAGTAGAACAACAGTTTCTAGTGTTTTCTTTCACATCAAAATGCAGTGTAGCTCTTAATGCTGCATGCCAAATTGTTTTATTTGCTAAACACAGCTTGCCCCTAACTATGCAAATATTAAGACAAGAAAGGTTCTTTTAACCAGTGACTATAAACAACTAAGTGAAACTAGTTTTTTTTTAAACTTTCTCTGAAAAATGTTAAGTTAATTTTGGGTAAATTAGAAGCACAGAATATGCTATTGTATTCAATAACAATAACAGACTTATACAAATTAGTTAAAAAGGCAAAGTACGATAAACCTACTTGTTTTAGTGCTCATTACTAGATTTGCAAGGCATTTTCCTTGAAAGAGGGGATATTACTAAATGTAGCACTTGAATATGTAATCATCTGAACAATGTCCAGAACTATATTATTGAAAAAGAACCATGAAACAAATAAAATGGATTGAGCTTCCCAACTAGTTAACATACTCACAGCTTATTACTGCACACAATCTTATACATGCACCAGAAAAATACCCAACACTAAAAGATACCCTGCAGCACTACTCTTCAGGCAGAGACTTTCCCTCACCCAATGGGCTCTTAATAATCACAGCAAGGTCTAATAACTCAGCAGATGACTCACAATACAAACATTACGTATCTAAACTGTGGAACACCATCACAACATAACTAAAACTGACCATAAAACATTGCACATTCAAGCTCTTACTAAAACAACACAAAAATGCACATGTATTTATGCACATGCTCCTCACACAGGTAACTCCATTTTCCTTTGTCAGCTCATACCCTCATTCCTTTATAACCTCTATCCTTTTCTACACAACAAACCTTTCTACCACTCCTCCTCACTTTCTTCCTGCCTTAATCCCTTCTGTTTTCTGATTTTCCCACTTTGTCTATCTCTTTCAGATACTCTACACTACTCTATTATAATCAGGTTCTGTGAGAGTATTATCCTGCTCTTCTATCTTTAGCTAATATCTACCTTGTATTATTTACTCCTAACATCTATATTGTAACCCTCACTGCACGTCTTACAAGTCATATCTAATGTGTGCTAATCACATATATTGTACAAGAACTGTTTGCATACAAAACATTTTATATTTGGAATTTACTATCATGCATAATGTTTCCAAAGAAGAACTACTTGTTTTATATTTGTATAGTGTCACTACAGATCAATTACCTGTTTGCATCTAGATGTCTTAAGAATTATCTATGTAAACTATCTTCATAAAAAATGTTTTACAATTAGCATCTTAAATGTATCTGCTGGAACTTTTTTCCTGAAGCCTCCACTGAAAATGGGCTTTTTCCAGTTGGACTTTCCCAGTCAACAAATCCATCCATAACCCTTTTTCCCATTTTGCACATGGGGTTGGGGTATCACTTTAACAGTGAATCATCTAGAGCCAAGGTTCACACTGCCATGTGGATAGCCTTCTGCGGTTATTCTTTTCATATACATTCACATTTCTGGCCACTTAAAGTACCCAGTCCACCTACTGCATGTCTTTCTAATGGGGTAGGAAGCTGAAGCACCTAGAGAAAACACATGTGAACACAGGAGGACATGCAGACTCCACAAAGAAAGCATACCAGCAGAGAACCGAACTGGGGAACCTCTTGCTGTGAGGTAACAACATTATCCGCTGTGCAACTATGCAGCATTTTCCTAGTCAACAAAGACAAATAAATTAGTACTGGCTGATCCAAATTATAATTACCGAAAAGCATCACTTTACATTTAAAGACTAAAGCGGACTCCTAGACTTTTACCACACAAATTTATACTGTATAAGTAGAAGTTTAAATTATAAATCTCACCGGTAGATGTTACTACAACTCCAAACTTGCAATCATCAGTATATTTTGTTAACTGATAAAGCGATACCTTAACAAAGGGGAGAAAATTTAATTAAATAAAATGGGGACAAGATATAGCCCTGGGAGATACTGAATTCTACCAGTTTCCAACAAAAAGATCACCCCTAAGCAAAACCTTTTAACACCCGATCGTTAAATAGACTAATAACTGGAAATACCATGTAAGGATTATTACTGTGACTGTTAAAACTAGATATTATACAGCTGTGAATCACAAAGTCATAGAAACTTCAAGGAAGCTTTGGGCTATGTGGCCATTTACTCCCTGCCAGTACCATTTATTTTCAAGGAGCAATATGCATTAATGCCAGGGGTGAATTTGTGAACACCGATCCAATTTTCTAACTCCTTTTAAAATGAAGATAGTGTGTAGCATTGCTTAATCTAGAGTGGAAGTTTGTTCTACAGAAGGGATAGTCATTGCATGACTAATGCACCTCTTCACCATGGTTTGTTTATTAGCTGAAGCAAGTTCATATCTCTATTCCCAATGTTTGCTGTAATGCTTGATTTGTACAGCTATAAGAGGTCTTGGACAGACGGGATACATAATGGCCTAAAAGCAAGGTGCTGATCACCCCTAAAGAGCATAGGACACTGACTATAGGGAAAGAATCAAACACATTTGCTAAGTTCAAGTACAATAACAGAATAATAGCAAGTGCATTACTTACTGGCATACTCAAGAGGATGTAAAAATAAATCAGGCTAGTCATGCTTATATCAACCAGGAATAAAGCCTGCAGATCTGTATCAGGGACAGCACTACAAGTACTGGCATTTCTGATTAAACTTATTAAACAGTTCTCAAACATATGCACATGAATCGAATAAGGCTGATAGGTCTATAAGTTATAACACTTCCTGAGTCCTATCATCATGGACTGCACATGAAAACATATGCTTCCAGCCTTTAAAAACATATCCATTTGACTGCAATTCACTGAAAACTGTAAAGAAAGGCTTTATTAGAATGCCCTGTAATGTTTTAATCAAAAAGCCATGTATGCTGTCTGGACCCAATGAACCAGATTTCTTAACATTTAGAAGAACCTACTTAATACACCTTACCTATGACAGACAAACAGCATTTGTTGTATCAACACAATGAGAAAGATTTAAATGTTTCAAACTTTCAGAGGTACTTAAGAAATATTCATTAAAAATCAATAGCATTTACTTAGGAGAGATAAAGCAGTTATCAAGGATCTAACTGTACGGACAGCCTGAAATTAGAAGATAATGTATTCATAAGCAGGAATCCTTGCTGTCCACCCTTTTAACTAATAACTTTAGACTCAAAAGTTGACTCTGCATGATTAGTAGCCATTTTAACTTGTCTTGAAAGGGAACTCTTCTGTAAATTCTGTCTCTCTCTCTATTATTCTTTAACATTCAGCTTAAATACTCAACAGGAGAGCACTCCCTGCAAATGGATACTGCTTCTGTTTACAACTGTTTACTAATGAGACAACACACAGTTTTAAGGTGTCCCGACCACAAAAAGTCATAACCAGAGCACTAATTATGTGCCATTCAGTTGTTCTAACACTGATTTTTTTTTTTAGAATATCGAATTGACTATAATCATATACAATAATCTTAGTGGAGTAATAATTAATGGAAGGGATAAACTCAACTGTGAAATAACCTGATGTAATTAGTGTTCAACAGTCAGTACTTATAGAAGTAGTCCTGGAACATTTATCAATATCAAATGTAAAATTTAACTGGGTCTGGCAAGAATCCTAACCTACAGGAAAAAAAATTCTATATTATTGATCTCTAAATGTACAGGTCTTGGTGAGACCCATTAAATAATTTATGCCAGTCACTTCTTCTACACCTGAAGTCTGCAACTACTGTACCTCTCACCCTCTTAGTGCAAGAAATCTGGACACAGCTTAAATAATAGGGAGACAAGGCCCAAAAATAGGAACACATTTTAAATATTGCTTTTATGCACTTAGAAAGTTGATAAAATAATATTTGAGTTAGCATGCATTTTCGGAAGGACATGACGTCTGAAACAGAAATGTATGTCATTAAGCAGTGACTATAATCCTTAGTGATTTGTCAGAAAACCACAGATTTTATAAGGAACAGACCAAAAATATTAGGCAAAAATCTAAGCATTTTGTGAAACTCTGGAAAGTTGAGAGGTACGGCAACCATGTTAATAGCTCAAGCATTAACTATATTCATTATGGATGAAAGAAAACATTTATGTTTCCATGCATTAATATTTAGACTTCTACAACAGACAACAAGGCACAGACTACATGTATTTCATATTTTATACAAGCCTGAATCCAAAATACCAAACAAATCCAAAAATAGTAGGACAAAACCATTCTTCATGTCTGCAATAATGATATCCTGAATGATCAGGAGGGCACAAAGGAGAAAAACATAAAAAAATAATAAGACTCATAAGACAGAAAGAGACAAGAAAATAGTAGGACGGCTTGTTTCTTCAAATGACAGACAACGGTAGCATCTCGTGCAAACATGAAAACATAAGCAAAGAAATGCATGGTGAACTGATGCCAACTGTTGGTGAAGATTACAGTCACTGACTCAGAATAACTCAAAACAAGATCCACTTAGTATACTTGGAAAGAGAGAACAACATAAGCAGTGGGAAAAATAAATAGCCAAGTGTTGTAATAATGTCCAAAGGATATATGCTTCAAATCTGCAAGGTATATGTGTCAAGGTGCAATTATTATACTACTTCACAAATAAAAGCTTTAGATTTCTTGTCAAGAATAACATCTGATAGGCTGCATTAAAATAATTAACATTGTAGTCTATATACTGGATGAAGGCTAAGGTTGAACTCAATCTACTCCACATGTAGCCTATGTTCAGGAAAGGGTTAGAGTTGCAAGAACAGAGTTCTTGCAGGATTGCTTCCCTTAACACAGTATTGGTGGGAGTACTGTTATTTGCTTTACTTAGTAATGACAAACTCTAACAAAGTGTGGACTATCTACACTTAGAAGTGAGAGAGAACTACCAGATGGCTTACAGCAGAACACAACACTGCATCCACACATTTGTGACATCATTAGATGTTGAAGGTCCAGGACTACTGCACACTGGCAGAGTAAATGACAACTACATGCCATGGTTATTAATACCAGATCAATGAATCTAATAGTAAAAATAAATAGCAATAATATACAAAAATGACATATTTAAGTAACATCTTTCAATATTATGGAATAAGCTTTTCCTAGTCAGACATTAACTCCTTTCAAAAAGCAATTGATTTATAGATGGGAAGTTGAAAATATCAGCACGGGATTACAGGAATCAATCTGCTTTAAAGCTAATACATGGTAAACGTAATCAAAACTTTGAACATATGATTCATCATGGCACCTGATCGCAAAGCACTTCTGGTACAATAGACTCCATCAAGGCCCACAGAGGCAGAAATGCAGTCAAATGTTGACATATAAATATATATTTCCCTTGGAGAAGAAAAACTGACTTGACACACTGAGTGGATATTTATTTCAGTTTGATAACCAAGGAAGTGGACTGGTCAACAGACCCTTTTCAGCCACAACCATGCAACTCAACTTCTCACTGCAAAAATTCTTTAATGAGGACAAAGACCCAAAATAAAAAAAAAGAATTTAAATAATGTTTTTTATTAACTTGTACAGTTGCTACAATAATAGGTTTTGTGATCATTTTCTGAAGGATAGGAAGTCTGAAACTCAAATGTGTGTCATTATCTCATGACTGCAATCCTCAATAAATTGTTGGAAAAACAAATTTTATGAAGAGCAGATCAAAAATGGCAGGCAAATATCTAGACATTCAGCAAAAATCTGGAGAGTTGTACTGCAAAGATCCAGACACCATGGTGTAAGACACAAAACAGAAAATTATACACAGACTAAAGAATACACATAGTTGTACACAGTAAAGTAAAAAAGTAGAGACAATATTTGTACGTTACTTATAATTATAAATATAAGTGATATTACTTTTGAAAATGAAAACAGACACCAATGGAGGTGAAATAAATAAGTCTAAATGCTGATAATGGAAACAACAGCTAGGTTTAGTCAGTACACAAACACACACATCACATGGCGTTTTCATCCACCGGACTTTATCAGATGTAACAAATTTTATCTATGCTGTACCAAACCTTCCCCCTACAATTAATTAATCAATTAATGTTTAGTTAATGCATTTAAAGTGGTGACACACACAAACCCTTTTGTATTCAATAGTAAATACACCATCTACCTAAAAGTTTTACTATGAATACAAAACAAATACATAAAAACTTTTTACTGAAACCTATTTGTACTCATGTACATTCAGTAATATTACTAAATTAATACAGGAATAAAATTCATGTATTTAGAATATTCATACATGCTCAAAAATGTTATAATAAAAAACAGTTAAAAAAGCAGTTGTATACTATATGTATTAAAAATATTAAAATTACAAGTGATATTACTTACATAGGTTCAGACATTAGTACTAGGCTAACTGTCCTTGTGGGTCATTTTAAGCCTAGCCATTTACTCCATGTGAGAATCAAACCCTGCACGTTGTGTTTGTAAGGTAAATACTTTAACCACTATGCCAACCTCCCAATCAGTACGTACAATTAAGACAGATATGCAACCAGTGGTCATCTGTTAAAAGAATACCTTTAAAAGAAAGATGTGACTACCATGCTATGCCTTCTAGAGTATGTACCTTAATCTACAGGGATGAAGAAAACAGTACTGTAAGAAAGAATGAGAAAGTCATTGTGTCATGCATGCCCTGGAAAGTGGGCCATCAAGCATACAGAAAAGCACTTTCAGTGGGTAGGTAAAATCTCAGATAGATTATTTAAAATCATGTGAGGTCTGAACTTTACTACAGACTGCGTAGTCAACTGTTACAGCATGTCAGCATTTAGCAAACATGGGTCATAGCCATGCAAAACAAAACAGCTTAATTAAAAATGTACAAAAGCATCAAGTAACAAAGATATGTTGATTTCAGTGCTGACATATCACTGAGTTGCAAAGACTTCAATCTTATCCTAGGGAAAACAAGTCACAGTACTGTACCAGAGTCATAGGAAACCACTGCATCAGGAAAAATAAATGTGTCGATTTCTGATCACAAACGCATTTAATTAACTGAATCTGAGAATTATGAAGCCTATGCTAAAATATATGTAGCCTTAATATAACTGCTCACACACGTCAATGCAAAAGTTAATGCCACATGTTTTTTTTAATTTCAGAAAACTGTGAACAGCTTGGGATGACCTGTTTTCAGTATTGCAGCACAACAAAATTCTTCCATTACTACAAAAGCTACAGTCTTGACCTTGCAAAAATTAAACATGGTTTTGATCAATATATGTACCGAAATAAGTGTTGAACAAAGCCAGTTCATGTTATCTTGGTAAGCCTAAGTACAGCTGAAACTGGTTTATAAAATCATAACTTCTTGTGAGGAACCAACTTTTCCATCATGATATTCTTGGCAACCTGCTCATGCTGCTTAAGAAACCTATTTACCAAAGTAAAAGTGGTTTCCCGGAATAAATGATCAAGAACTGCAGAGCCGAAGTTATTTCTTTTTCCTTGCACCGTGATGGATGCTTTGTGAGAGTCATCTCAACAACACGCTCTAAAGTTGATATAAAAATATTTACCTTTCACTACTATCAGCAGCTTACAAATGCAGAAACAAATGGACTAATATCTTAGATCTCTAACTATATCAACATGACTTATCTTTCATAGACAGAGAGAGATTAATTTATCAGCTGCATCGACATTATGGATGAATACAAACAAAATAAAAAATGTCCATTCTAAACAAACACCATTTTTTACAAGCTTTCTGTAGCATGTGCAGCACTGCAAGTCTTATGAAAATGTTTAAGGACAAGTAAAAAGTACAATAGAATAAAACAAAGAAAAGTAGTGCCTTCACACAGCGCCTAGTTCAATAAAGTACAACAGCTATAATGTTTAGTGCTAATTTTAACCCAAGGCAGAAGGATGCAACTGTTCTTGCCACAGACAGTAAACATTTCTGCAGTAGTAATTTGTTCAGAGATTTCTTCATCTGCATCATAATTTATTAGTAAAATATATTTGCAAAAGGGAATGAGCTTTAGTCAAAATGAAGAAAGGTTGTGCAAGTAGAAACTGTTTAAAAAAAAATTCTGCAGCCAATACATGTACCTTCGTATGAACTACAGAAGGAAACAGTTCTGGGTGCACTGTGGGTGCTGAAAAAACGTCAAAGATGGAAGCAATACCAGTTTCATGAACTTTAATCATTCCCTGGCTCAGTATCAGGGTCCATTATGATCACAGTATTATAAACCCAAACTATTTTGAGAAATGAAATCAGGATACTATGCAACCCATTCTGGTCACACACATGCTAAATTTTCACTACAAATTCAGAGTATTTGTCTGCAGTACAGTCAAAGCGCAGAAGTGTCTGTGATTAAACAACCTGATATCACTACTGACTACAACATATTCTTACAGTGTCAATTAGACTGCTTTAAGATATTCTAAAACAAACTGAGTGAGCATATATGCTGCAATCTCACAATGGCTCTGTGATTTATATAAATAATTAAGATACTACACTACACTACATTTTAAATCAGGCATATTTGTATGTTTAGGTACATGTGCATGCGCACGTGTGTGTGTCTGTGTGTGTACACACACACACACACACACACATTTTCTGTGCATATGCTTGTGTGTGTGTGTGTGTGTGTGTGCAAATGAGCTGCATGTACACAATGAGTCAAACAATATATGCATCTTCCTTCATCCACTGACAATCCTTCTGGTAAGTTCTAGAATGAGCTGAAGACATACAGGAGGAAAATGAAGGTTGAGAGGTATGGGGCCAGACCCAGTAAAAATGCATTAATCGATTCAGAAGTAGTGCTTGCTTTTAACAGATCAAGTAGCTCTTCATAGATTTCTAAAATAAGTTCATTCAGAACAGCCTGCAAGTTATCATTCTGTGATCAGTGCTCTACCCTGGAAACTAAATTTAAATAAAATAAAATAAAAAAAAACACGTTTTCATTGATGTTTTTATGCCTAAATCAAACTTCTTCACACACTATTTTATGGCACACAACGTGTTACAGAGACCTTTAAACTTTAAAATAAAATAGTAAGTACAGCTGAAATACGGACACTTGGCTCCACCATGAGCCTGTGTAATAGACATGCAATAGCAAAATATCATATAGCAGTGCCTTGCTACATTATAACATGCAAAAGGTCATCTGATATGCAAGATATTATTGCAAGCTACAACTACATAAATGCATTTAATGACTTACCTCAGGATACTTCAGCTTCAAAGTTTTGTGCATTTCCAGAAAACGACTGTATCGTCTAAACAGAGACCATGTTTCATCAAGAACAGTTATCTAGAAAAAAAAAATATATATAGATATATATATATATATATATATACACACACACACACACACACACACACACACACACACATTTACTACATTAGATGAATTACAGAAAACACATTTCTCAGCAAAAGAATGCCGTTTAAACCCATTAAACTGAAGCCATGCAACTCCATTCAAATTAAAAGTTCATATGTGAGCTCATTATTTATTTTCATCACTTGCATAATCCTACTAAAATATAAGCACTGCAAAATGTAAACATGGCATGAATAGTTAATTACATTTTGCAAAAAAGACAATAAAGCCAACCTGCTGTGCAATACAATCTAATCCAACTTCGTATTAAATCAGAGGTCAGTGATTGCAAAAAAAAAAATGGAAACAAGTCAAATGGCTTCTCAGGGTTTCAGCCTTCATGACTATGTAGTAAATGCATAATACCCCTGAACACAATGCAGTGCATTACCACTTAAAGTTAAAGAAGGTGAAATAACAGCCCAGCATCTCAGAATCACATACACATTTTCCCTCTGTCTACTAAAACATCTAACCGCATGGCACCCTAAATATTTTATTATCCAGGTTAGTCCTACTCTCAGCAAAGCTCCTTTACAAAGTGGACCAGTTCAGAAAAGCTCTGATGACATGAAACATAGTACAGAAGAAACATAAAAGAAAACCATTTAATAGACTAACACGTGTGGTGGCAAGACCATGACAATAATAATAATTACAAACTAAATAGCCAACATAAGGTAGGCCATAAAGTAGAAAGATCCTTCAAACATTTGAGGCTAGGATACAGTGCACAAAATTAATACCAGGACAATAAGCTTAATGATGCAACAAATCCCTACGGGAGTGGCTAGTAATATCTATGGATTTCCCAGTCAGTTTGTGGTACAGCCTCAGACCCTCAAATGACTAAGTGCCAAAGATGTTGAGAACAGCTGTGGTCATCCCACTTCACACAAAAGTCGACTCCTCACCCATCCTGGTAACTACAGACTGATAAGTCTATACAGTGTTATTGCACTGGCAGTCTACAATCCCTAAACTCAAAAAGAGCTTGGGCTTGTAAAAGGTAGACACTGCCTCCTAATCTTAGCTTTGAAAAAGTCACTGAAGCAATGGATGAAGGCAAACCTGTGCACATAACCTACTTTGACCTGACAGAGGTCTCAAACCATCCTACATTTTGATATTATTGATAAACTAATCAATGTAACTATAAACCTTTATGTAACCCACTGGAAAGCCAAATGTCTCATTATTATGACCCAATCTATCAATATAGGGAGCATGCCGTCAGTTAAAAGCCTCACTAGCAGTAAGGTTTCCCAGAGTTCTCTACTGGGACAACTATTGCTTGACATTTATTTTTCTGATGTCAAAGCTGATTCTCTGGTTATGTGATTGACCAAGATTGCAAACTTGGAGCTGTCTTAAATCACAAGTACACTCCCAGAGCTGCTAAGAAGCCCCACTAACAAAAACAAAGACAGTGCAATGACCATATCCTAAACCTAAATGCAAAGAAATGTAGTTTTGTGTCCTTTTAGAAATGTCAATGCCCATGCATCTACCACCCACCCTTAAAACAGACAAAGTCATTAGGGACCTTGACACTTTTCTCAACAATGAACTCGCCTTTGACCATCATGTACCTACTCTGTTGCCAGGGAGTCCTTTTACTTAACCAAGCTGATCATCAGGGCTGTATCTTCTAGGTTGAAGGAAGTTATTATCCCTCTGTCCCTCTCTACTCCTCATTTATCAGACCCATAGCAGAATATAATACCCCTTTTGGTTGGTATCTGTCCAGACACATGACAACCTGAAAAACCCTAGTGATTCATCACAAAGGAAATCAGTGGTATGACATCCACATGCTATGCAGGCTGCCTTAAAGAGCTAGCTTTCTCCTCAGTTTCTCAGACCTTTAAGGGATGGCCTCTGACTTGTCTGCAAAGCCTCTCTCTACTCCTCATTTATCAGACCCATAGCAGAATATAATACCCCTTTTGGATGGTATCTGTCCAGACACATGACAACCTGAAAAACCCTAGTGATTCATCACAAAGGAAATCAGTGGTATGACATCCACATGCTATGCAGGCTGCCTTAAAGAGCTAGCTTTCTCCTCAGTTTCTCAGACCTTTAAGGGATGGCCTCTGACTTGTCTGCAAAGCCTCAGTTTACTTAGTCTTGTGTGATCTCCTACACATTTACAAAATTAATACTCACTTGAAAGAACTAAGCCTTCACCGCAACATAAAAAGAACCTGTTATGAGGAAAGATACCTCTCTGTCAAAGAAGTCTTCTCCTCAGGAACAGAATTTCCCTTTATATTAAAGCAAAGTAGCTGCCTGACTCTCTTCAAGTAGTGAATGGGAAAATGTAAACTCACCTCGGGTCTGGCCCCTTCTAGCCCTGAAAAACATGGAGTATATAGTAAATTTGTTCATAATAAAGAGTAGCAATGAATGATACTTTAGTGACTAGACTAAAAATGATCTAGCCAATCAACAGCCTAATACAAACCTATGAACAATGTCTCTTTTAAACAAGGAGAAAAAAGCAACATCCTTGGTGAGACAGACACATACACACACACACACACACACACAGGAAAATAAACAGGGGTCAATTATGAACAATCATGTCTTCTTCAAAACAACTAAAACTTTGAGAGGTTGACAGGGACACAAAAAAAAAAAAAAAAAATATATATATATATATATATATATATATATATGTTCTTTTTGCTGTGGGTTAGCCCCACCACCAACTTGATGGCAAGCCCCATACCCATGAACTGTAGATATAACAAATGCAACTAAAGAAGTGGAAGAAAGTGAGGAAAATTTAAAACTCACATTATCATTGTCCTTTGTTATGACAGTATGCAGACAATCTTCCAGGTTTTACATTCTGAGTATTGACCAAACTGGCCAGTAAAAACCAGTATGCTTCTGCCAATCAGACCAAGGGACATCAGACAAGATTTAACTAGTCTGGAAGAACCAAGGTCTACCTTACAAAAAACACATGCTCGTCCTTCTTTAAAGTCATTACATTTAAACTTGGTCCAAAAAAGTCTGGGAAATTCAAATCAAGTCCTCTATCAATCTCAACTGATACTATAGGGAGAAGAAAAGAGTACAACGAGGGTAACAATCATATCTGCAAAGAGATGTGCATCCTCATTATACACTGAGGTCTGAATGTTCTCGAAGTAGCAAGACAGATACGGTTGCAAAGGCTGTCAACAACATGAAATATAGTGGCTTGATGCAGGAGTGATCTCAAAAAACAAAAACACTGCCTTTGTGCATGACATCTCTGACTGGTATACAGCATACTATATAACAATTCTTAGTTTATCTTCAAGAAGACATGGCCTTTATACCCATTTCAGCTGGCACCCTTGTAATTGTACGTAACAAAGCTGCTGGTCACTCCAGTCCTTCCTGGCCATGAGTACCAGGCATACACACTCTGGGGTGACAAATATCTACAGTTCCAGTGACAGCTTGATTATAAGCTGTCACCCAGAGTTCTGGACCATCAACACTATCCTCCCAAAAAGGAGTGGACCCAGCAAGGGCATTAAAACCACTACTAGTAACATTTCTCATGTCCATGCAACAAACTAGCAGAATATGAGATGTTACATTCAGTGAGAGTTCCGGAGGAAACAGACCAGACAGTCATCAGACTGAGACTAGTTTGCCTCCAATCATGATGGAATATCAGCTCTAAAGAATGCCCCAGAATATTAGTCACTGTTGAAATTATCTGAACAAAACCAAAACTCTTTATAACCTGGACCAGTCCCATGGCAAGTTTCACAGGCTCAGCATCAACACAGGCATTGAAATCAACAAAGACAATTCAAGCCTACAATGACAGGAAGTTCATGAACTTTTACTGAAATTCCCCATGATAACTAGCTGGATGTTTAATTAGGAGACATTTACAATATGCACCTACTCAGAAGACATACCCAAAAGAATGGGTTCTTCCAATATTAATTTGTCCATCACAAATCTGGTGCAAAAATACATTGCTACCTCAACAATTGTGTTGCCCTACTTAGGGCTATGACTCACTAAGAAACGTTCATGATCACGGCCTTCATAAAGGACCCAAGGTTTTCATCCCACCACATCTAGATTACAACTTCCAAATTCTTTAAAAGAAGGAAGTGTGACACCAGGCCCAACCTGTACCAGAGGGACCCAGCATTAAACAACAGAGCCTTAGACTGGACCAGTGAAGAAGAATCCCATTCCCAATCTAAAAGTCAACAATGCACATGAAGAAAGCACGACCACCCTGGTCCACAAGAGCGTTTTGCTCTACGGCAGTAAAAAGTAACACTAATCACAATTTAGCCAAGTATGTGGTTAAGGCAAGTGATACCCCTGGCACTCCCTGCTTTCTATCCTGTAATGACTTGCCCTAACAAAATAGAATCATATAAAGGTTTCCGAAAATGCAACCTCTGGTAAATAAGAGCAAAGAGTAAAGAATAGTTGTGTAAAATCTTATCATAACCATAGATTTCCTTCTCTTCTATGTTGCAGTATTCTTTACATATGGGTTGTATTCCACCCTACGACCTGATGTCTGGCCAGTATACAAAAGCTTGAAGCTACTGCCAATATGTGGGATGTCACATGTCTGTTTTGACAACATTAGCCATAAAAGGATGTCTGCATGTACCATCCTCAGAATTATAATGCCCCTTGAGAAACAGGAGTCCTAAGGAAAACAATAAGTCATCCAGGGAAGATACAAGCTGCAGGAGGAAAGTGAGAGGGACAGAATACTGGAACATAGAAGAGAAGGACATCTATGGTCATGGTAAGATTTTACACAACTACTCTGTGTCTTTCTACTCAATGTTGCAGTACTCTTTACATATGGGAGAGTGCCACAGCTTAAATAGAACCCAGGGAGGAGGAAGGAACAGAAGAAGGCTGCAAGGAAGAAGACTCCAGAAAGCCATGAATAACAGCCCTTGCAAACCCTGTTCTGGACCCAGAAAGAGAGTCCAACTTGTAATGTTTAGTTAAAGTGTGCACAGAAGACCACGTAGCAGCCTCCAAAATGGAGTTAGTATCCAGACCCTTAAAGAAAGCCCCTGAGGAAGCCACAGATCTAGCTGAATGGGCTCTGAGAGAAGTAGCCAAAGACTTACCATGGAAATCATAACAAAAGGCAATAACTTTAGAAATCCAGGAAGAAATAGTCTACTTAGAAACGGGTAAACCCAGAGCCCTGGGATGAAAGGACACAAAAAGCTGATCTGACTTCCTATAGGCTTTAGCCTTATCCAAGTAAAATCTAAATTGCTTGTGTACATCTAACATATGCAAAATTCTTTCACTGGAGGACTGTGGGGAAGGGAAGAAGGTAGGCACAGCTGGATAGATTAAGAGACAAGTCATTCACAACCTTATGCATAAAAGAGAGATTAGTTTGCATGAAAACTCTGTCCTTGTGAAAAAACAAAAAAGGGTGGAGATGTCATCAATGCCTGTAACTTGGGAGACCCTCCTAGCAGAAGTCAAAGCAACCAGCAGCACAGTTTTCCAAGTGCAAAACTTCTGTGAAGCAGAACCTTCAGGCTCAAAGGGAGGCAGAGGCAGATTTTTCAGAACATAATTAAGGTCCCAAGGATGCCTTTAAGAAAAAGCTTGACTTCCAATCTGGAAGCTAAAGGAGGTGACAATGGCAGGCAAGCAAAAAGAGCAGAACAGTGGACTTTCACAGACAAATATGATAAGCCACTTTTAAGAAGCTCACACAGGTAGGAAAGCACAACAAGCATGTCCACAATAAATGGATCTACATTTCTTTTAGACACCAGATAGAAAACCTTCTTCATTTGGAAGTATAAGATTTTCTTGTATTGGTTTCCTGGCCTCCTGCAAAATCCCAAGCATGTCCTGAGAAAAACGTGCCTGGAAGGGATCAGAAGTTGATCACCCACAGGGTCAGCTGCAATGTTGACAGATCTGGATGAAGTAAGGATCCCTTGTTCTGTGTAAGGAGATCCATCCAGTGAGGCAAGCTGTGGTGATGACCCTTGGCTAACTGCAGAAGGGGGAACTAATGCTGTCTTAGCCAAAAGGGAGTCATCAACAAAATTTTCGGTTTGTCCTGCTGAATCTTCAGCACAACCTTCTCTATTATAGGGAAGAGGGGATGCATAAAAAAAAAACCCTTCCATAAGTAGGAAAGGGTGGCCACCTTCCAAGCCAGAGGATGCAGGGTCCTGGCACAAAAGAGAGGATGCTGTCTGTTCTTAGGGGAGGCAAATAGTTTCAGATGTGGAGTACCCCACTGATTAATCAGGTCCAAAACCACATCCCTGTGAAGCATCCATTCATGGGATTGTGTCATTATCCTGCTTAATGTGTCTGCCACAGTATTTTAAGCAGATGGAAGATAAACAACATAAAGAGTGATATTGTACTGAATGGCTAGCTCCCATGCCTTCATTGCTAGCCTGCACAGAAGGTAAGATTTGGTACCCTCCGTTTATGTACCATAGGACAGTGGTGTTGTCTGTAAGGATTTTCAGAGGACCTGGTTGAAAAAGAGGATGGAAAATTTGCAAGGCTATGAGCAGAGCCCTCATTTCTCTGATGGTGATGTGCTCTCTCCTCTGAGACTGACACCATAGACCCTGAACTTTTTTGGATGTAAAGGTCGACCCCAGCCCATGTCTGTAGCATCTATGAAGAGTTGTTGAGATGGCTGGGGCAGGAAACGAGGAAGACCTGGATTCAAAGAAAACTCATCTGGGATCTGTTCCTCTAGCAGATTCCAGAGAGATACCTGCCGAGGAAGCAGATCCAACCTCTGAGCGTACCATGTAGTCTTCGATGACTTTGTCAAAGCATACATGCAACATCCCCAGTACTGGCAGTAGCTTAAAGTTTTTGTATACTGCCCGGACGTTGGGTCGTAGGGCAGAATACAACCCATATGTAAAGAATACTGCAACACTGAATAGAAAATCAAAGAAATTCCAGCAGTTAGTCACTCTCATCAGAGGAAGCACAGATACCTGCTCACAAGATGCCAGTATAAATAAATAATCTCAACAACTTCAGCAGAATTAGAGTTAGGCAAATTATACAGAAAGATTATCACAATTATTAACAAATTACCGTAAAAACTCTGGAAAGATTAAATAAAACCATGAAAGGCTATATAAAAAGCATAAAATATAATCAACATAATAAAAGCAAAACAATAATATGACTACCCGTACATAAGCAGCTTTTGATCTTTCTAAACTACTAATAAGCAGCAATATTTTGTTTTTATTTTATTTATATTTATTTACCTGGATAGTGATCGATACTGACCAGTTTCAGACTCAGTCTGGGTTGAAATACGAAACATTTCACAAACAAGAAATACAGAAATGTAAGCAATAAATGAGTAAACGAGACTGATTACACACACAAAAAATGTGTGTATACCAAAGGTGCTGGAAGCTGACGAAGGCGGAGGGGAGGAGCAAAAGGGTCACTTAGTAATCTTAAGGGTCAGTTTTTACCTATTACCATAAGAGAAGTATATCCAAGACACAGCATTTATATAGTGTAAATATGAATTGCAATCGAAATGCCTGCTTAGAAATTTAATAGAAAATTACAAATGAAGCTAAAGCTGAGCATGCATGGTATGTGATCTGGTAGCCATATATTCAGAAGTTAGAGAAAAAAGAGCTGTAGTGCTGTAACATACTTACTGCTGCCACACAGAGAGCAACCGCAACAGAGGAGTGGTGAGAAGCTGTTAACTTCATTCAGACTGTTAAACACTGGAACATTAGACTTTAGATAAAAGGCTGGCTGAAGTGTCTACCAACTTACCACTGCTCTTTTGTAGTGACTGTGGATTGCTGTTAATGATCTAGTGTGTGACTAGAGCTTAAAAGCAGTGAAAGAAATTGTTAGGAACCTTTCCAGTGTCAGAATGGTGCTTAACAGACATGATTTTTTTCAAAGTCATAGAATAAACACAGTGATGCATACATAAGTTATTATTTTTCAAAAATAAGACATGAAATGCTTCACAGAATGAGGTTTTGTACACTTACCTTAGATGTAGATGTTCGAGTGTATTCAGTGTTGCAGTCATAGCACTTGGGTTATCTGCCTGCACGTAGCCCTCAGTCGGCCCGAATACCACAGTCTTGGGATTTCGGGAATCGGATGCGGTCGTCTCTTCCATGATGTCAGGTCGTCAGGGGTATAAAACATGCAGCCGACACTATTACATCAGTTTTTCTTGCCCCAGATGTCAGGAGCCCCCAAAAGTAGGAAGCAATCACATGGTGAGGAACACCTCCAGTAGAAAGTAAATACCATTGCCATAAGATATGGCCAAAAAAGAGGACAGGTAGAAGGTATAGAAAACACAGGGGGCTGGAAGGAGGGTAACCAGGACTGCAGCAGTCAATACACTCGAACATCTACATTTATGGTAAGTGTGCACAACTGTACTATGTTCTTCATGTTTCACTGTTGCAGTCATCACACTTGGGTTGATTCCCAAAGCTGAGGAAGGGTGGAGGCAGTCAAGAAGTATTACGGCTGGCTAGCAGGCCTTGTAAGACCGCTGTGGCAAATCCAGCTCTGGATTTAGGAAAGATAGGTAAGTGGTAATGCTTGGTGAAGGCGTGTACAGAACTCCAGGTTCCAGCTTCCAGGATGTCACTGGTAGGGAGTCCCTTGAGAAATACTGTACAGATTGAGGTAGCCCTAGTGGAATGAAGTCCTGTGGGGGGTAGGTTTTCCATGGTGTTTGTAGCAGAAATGGATGCAGTGTGCTATCCATTTAGAAATGGTTTGCTTTGAAACAGCCTTGCTCTCTGCCCTGTAGCAAAGTTGACTAGCAGCTGGTAAGATTTTCTGAAAGGTTTACTCCTGTCAAGATAGAACCTGAGCTGTCTGTGCACGTACAAGGAGTGCAGGATCCTTTCCCCTTTATTCTGAGGATTAGGAAAAAAGGTTGGTAAACGAATGGATTGGTTTAAAGCCACACTGGATACCACCTTGGGCATAAATGATGGGTTAGTCTTGAGGGAAACTCTGTCCGCATGGAAGATAATGAAGGGTTCCACAGCTATAAGGGCCTGTAACTCAGACACTCTTCTTGCTGAAGTGATGGCTAGAAGTAAGGCTGTTTTCCCAGAGAGGAATTTTAACTCTGTTGTAGCAGCAGGCTCAAAAAGGGGGGAGCGTGAGCTTCTCTAGTACAAAGTTAAGGTCCCAGGCAGGAGTGGGAGCTCTCCTTGGGGGTCTTAAATTGTTAACTCCTCTCAGGAACTGTTTGCTCAGAGGGTGAGAGAAGACGGGTGGCTCAGTATTGTAATGAGCTGAGATGGCAGAGGAGCCACTATGCAGGCACTGGCTCTGCTAGATAAGCTGTGCCCTTTCCTTGAGACTGGCTCCAAGAACAGTATCTTTTCCACTTTTCTGAATAGGATTTCCTAGTACTAAGCCTCCTGCCCTCAAGGATAACATCCAGCACCTGTTTACTGAGGGTTGCTGGTGATGTATTTAGGGAATAAGCCAGGCTGCCAGGTTCAGGTTTTGCAGCTGAGGATGCAAAATCTGTCCCTCCTGCTGGGACAATACAGAGGGAGCCTGATGTAGGTGCCAGGGTGGCACTGCTATCAGACTGTGTAGGAGTGGGTACCAGTGCTGGCGTGGTCAGTCTGGTGCAATAAGGATTGTCCTTGGCCTGTCCTGTTTGATCTTGAGTAGTACTTTTGAAAGGAGGGGCAGAGGGGGAAAGGCATAGATTGAAAGGTTTTCCCATGTAAAGGATAGGGCATCCACTTTCCATGCTTGACTGTGGGGAATTCTGGTGCAACATTTGCTCAGCTGATAGTTTTGGGGGGGAAGCAAAGAGGTCCACTTCTGGTGTCCCCCACTTGTGTACTAGAAGTTTGAATGAGTGGGGTTCCAGTTTCCACTCGTTTGGGTCCATTAGATTTCTGCTTAAGTCGTCTGCCAGTGAATTTTGTTTGCCTGGCAGGAATTGAGCTTGCAGGTGTACTTGATAGCTCAAGGCTGTGTTCCACAGAGCCACGCCTAACCTGCAGAGTGGAAAAAAATGAGTTCCCCCTTACTTGCTTATGTACCACATAACTGTGGTGCTGTTTGTCTTTATCAATTGTTGTCCTATTAGGATAAGGTATTTGAAGGCTGCCAGTGCATTCTGTACAACTAACATTTCTTTTTGGTTGATATGCAAGTGAATTTGTCCTGAGCACCATTTGCCTTGAATGCATTTGCCTGCCATGTGAGCTCCCCCATGCCTAGTCTGATGTGTCTGTTACCAGGGTTTGGGCGGCGGGGGGTTGAGTGAAAGGGAGTCCCTTGTTGTGGTTGCAAGCCTCTGCCCACCAAAGGAACTCTGCCCTTAGGCAAGGAATGATAGGAATCACAGTTTCCAGGTCCTGAGAATGTTGACACCAGATACTTTTTAAGTACCACTGAAGTTTCCTCATATGCAGTCTTGCATATGGAATTAGTAGAATGCATGATGCCATGAAACCTAGGGCTTGCAGTATTTTTCTTGCAGATAGCTGGGTTTGGGTGGCCAGTAGTTTGAAGTAATTTGTCAAATAAACCTGCTTTTCTGGAGTGAGGAATGCCATCTGGGAAGTTGTGTTCAAGCTTGCTCCCAGGAATACAATCTTTTGGCTGGGTACCAGATGTGACTTCTTTTCGTTGATGGTACAGCCCAGAGAAGTTAGGAGTCTCTTTACAAACATCAGGTGCTGAAGTAGCAATTCTTGACTGTCCACCTGAATCAGGCAACCGTCCAAGTATGGGTAAATTTAAATATTTCTCTGCCTGCAGTATGCAATGGCTGGAGCCAGGCACCTGGGCGCAGTAGATAAGCCAAAGGGAAGAGCAGAAAACTGATAGTGCATACAGCCTGCCCTGAAACGTAGATATTTCTTACAAAATTCCCTTATGGTGATGTGCAGATAAGCTTCTTTTAAGTCTTGGGTGACTAGCCAGGAGTCCTTGGCTAGCATAGGAAGCAGCTGCTGGAGTCTAAGCATTTTGATTTCTGATACCAGCAGGAAGGAGTTACGAGTTGACAGATCTAGAATAGGGTGCCAAGAGTTCTCTCTGGGTCCCCTTTGCTCTGCTGGAACAAGTTGAATAGCCCTGATACTGAGAAGAGAAAGTGTTTGCTTTTGGGCCTCTGCCCAATGGTTTGTAGGAAAGTCTGGCAATCCACTTGGGGTTGGCAGAGAGTGGAAGTAGAATCTGTATCCCTGGGATACAATGTTTAAGTTGGGTAATATACTCCCAGCGTTTTGCACGCAGGGTGAGTTTTCCTCCAAGGGGTGCAAGTACTTGGGCATGGCTGGGAGGAATGAAGGACAAGTCATTGTGAAATTTTTCCATAAGGGGATGGCTTACCACTCCCTGTTTTTGAGGAGGGAGCACTCCATTGTTTTGATCTGTGCATACCCTGAGACTGTAGTCTTTGTTGTCTGTTGCCCCAGGGTTTAGACTGAGAAGGTCTCGGAGGGACTGTAAAGGACCATTTTTTTGAAGGCCAATGCCTACTGAATCTAGGTGGCTGTACCTGTAAGAAATATTTAACTGTTTGCATAGATTTAGCTTTTTCCTCCATCTTTTTAAGAACTTCTTCTGCTTTTGAGCCAAGCAAACATTCTTAGTTTAATGGAGCATCTAGTTATTTTGCTTTGACATGGTCTGACAAGGTTTTTTTCCTTCAGCCAAGCATGCCTTCTCAGAACAGACCCAGTGACAGCAGCCCTGCAAGATGCTTCTAAGGCATCAAAACCACACTGCAAAGTATGTTTACCAACTTGGTTTGCCGAATGCATTAACTCTTGTAAGTCTTTATTTTCTGCAAAATCAGGAATCAACAACATTTTTGTTTAATTAGTTCCATAATATGCTGCTGGTACTTCAGCATGTGAAACTGGCAATTTAAAGCCCTGATGGCAAGAATTGCAGCGGTATATACCTTCTTACCAAATCTGTCTAAAGCCGTAGAATCCCTGTCCGAAGGGGTAGGGTTTTTGGCTGTAATAGCCTTAATACCTTTTGGTCCCTGGGTAATGGTCTCTGGATCCGCCGTGGGATTTTTAAAGATAAATTTGTGAGAGTCAGGTACTCTGTAGTACCTGTCAGGCTTTGTAGGAGCTGGCGGTAAAGTATCAGGGGTAAGACTGGATTCCATGAATACATCATCTACAATATCCAGGACAGGGGATATAGCTAGAGGCCTATGCTGAGGCAAGTCTAAAAAATTCCCCATGTCTCTTTTTGGACTGTGGGTAGTCCTGGCATTCCCAGCGGAAATGCTCTCTTAGGGTATGTAAGGTTTCACCGAAAGAAAAGTCCTCAGGGGGGGAGGCAGAGGGAATGGAATCCACTACATCCGAGTCCTCACAGGTAGATAAGGGTATGTCCTGGTAAGCACAGGGGTCAGACTCATCGGACTCATGGTCTGTAGAATCAGAAGGAAAATCAATTCTTTGTCTTTTAGAGGGGGAAGGCTGGCTTCCCCTAATTAAAGTAATAAGATCTTCAGCCATTCTAAGCATTTGCTACTGTGGCATGGGAGCTTGAGAATGCGCTTTGGTCGTCAGTTTCCTAGGCATAGTGTGAACTCTGGGCCTAAGAAATTCGATAGTTTTAGTCATTAACAAAGCAGTCAGTTTAATATGAACATCGGAAGATCTGAATATATCCTCAGAAGGCAGTGCCTGCACAGCGGCTCCAGACCCATACACGGTAGAGACATCCACAGGTTCCACAGTCGAAGAAGCATCTCATGGCATACCTGGCTCCGAATGGGTCTCAGTAGAGGCCTGCAAATCTGTAGAAGCAGGTAACAGGGGCTGCAAAAGCGCCTCACTGAGTACTGGCGAATAAGCACTGTCGGCAGTTTTGGACCTATGTGGTCTGTCTCTGTCTTTATCCTTGCATTTTTTCAGAAGTTCAGTAGTCGGATGGCTTATCGAAGTCATTTTGTAATACCGTGAATGAGAGCGAAAGAATTTAGTGACAAAAATAGCTCGACGACGAATAGTTCGGGCGTTGAACAAGGCACAAAACCGACAGCGAGGGACGTCATGGTCTAGGCCTAAACAGGTGATGCAGTAAGAATGAAAATCTCTGTGAGGTATTTACTTTCCACAGGCAAGACAATTGTTAACTTTTTCTGACATCGGTTAGAGCAAGAAAAAAGGATCCCCAATGGGGTACTTAGCTTTAGAAGACTTCAGGTTTGAAACTCAAAAAACGAAAATTTCAGGAAGCTGCCGACCGGCACTTGCAAACTGCTTCAGGCTCCTGGGCGGCAAGAAAAGATTATGTAATGGCATCGGCTGCATGTTTTATACCCCTCACGACCTGACGTCATAGAAGAGGTGACAGCATCAGACGCAGAAATCCCAAGACTCTGTTATTCGGGCAGACTGAGGGCTCCCTCCAGGCAGATAATCCAAGTGTGATGATTGCAACAGTGAAACATGAAGATCATCATCTAGATCCACAACTCAGTTTGACAAAGTAGAGTGTGATACGGGCTTATTGAGGGCTTGTGGCCTGCACTCACCTGTTGCACAAATGGCCCTGTTCACAGGTGTGCAAAGGTTGCTATTGTGATGACCCACCAATGGACCAGCAGTCAAGGAGCCTCAATCCTCACCACTGGCACCAGTGGGGATGTTCACTGGGAGGGTAACAGGAACACATACAGTATTTCCAGATGCAGCTCTCTGCATCAAATGCAATTTCCCTTAAGAGCACACAGGGACTAGTCAGTCTTAGGGCTGCTTTATCCCTCTTTCTCCAAATCCCCAATAAGACTCCCCACAGTACAGCTATAAAGTTGAAATCTCAGCTGAGTGTCCAAGCCAAGGACTCCAGTACCCTCTATGGCCAACCAGTGTTTCATGTCCCTGCCCAAATACCTGGCACACACATTCTTTGAGATTTGATTCACACACACACACACACACACACACACACACACACACACCTGGGAAAGGCTGGCAAAGGTTTACTAGCTATGCTCCTTTCTGCCCAGACTACAACGAAATTATGGCTGCCACCAGACACTCCTGCCAGCTACCTTAAGGGTCTTCCAAGGGTATCCAATACACTGAGTGAAATTAATATTAATATAAATGGTAGTTTAACCAAGAGCAAGGCTATTAGGAGTGGCCCACACAGTGTCACCACATAAATATGTAAGTACTCCCAGAACTTGACTATCTCTACAAAGATCAACTACAATTAAAGGTTTAAATATAGTTGTTAATAAATAATAAAAGAACAAGAACATACTAAGTATATATTCACAGTGAAGTCAGAATTCAAAATCACAGGAAATATTTAAAATAACATTGCAGGGCAGGCTCAGACAAAAAGAAAAACTATCTAAACTAAGCTTCAAGATATTCTTGACTGTATCTAAGAGAGTTACTATTCCCTACTTACTTAATAGAGCAAGGCAGATGATTTGGTGAGTGGCCCTTGTTTTTGTTGTCAGGCCCAAGATAGAATGCTCAGTCTCTCACTAAGAGACTTCTCAAAATAATATCTGAAATATTACTGCAGGGATAGCTTGCAGAATGACATCACTTGTTATCATCTGACTTCTAGTTCCCATGAAAACCCCCCATTGCTGGTAGCTGGCAGGACTTAGCACCTACCTGTAAAAATACACACACAAGGGCTTTGCTTATATCTGTTAATCTTCTGGAGGTTATAAAACAATTATGCACTTACACTCTTCTTGAGTGGCAATTAGTTAAAAGCACAGACAAAACAGAAAGTGTCCTAGTACAGACTTTGTGTCTCTGGCTGCCTTGAAACCTGTGAGATAGCATCTTTATGGCATAGCCTGTAAAGTGATTCAATTTCAGATATTTTTCTAAGGTTTGCTGGAATGAGGTTACCCATCCAGTTTCCTCTGTTAAAACATATGTATTTAAACAGTTACAATAGTGCATGTGGATGTCTGTTCTCTCCAGTAAGGCACACTGTGGATAAATTTCAAACCCAAGCACTTTACAAAATACCTTTTCAACACAAACGTCTGTACAAATCAACTCGACATGAATATGACATACAGTTTTAATACATTTGTAACACCACTATCTTGTATGACCCACAGTTCTAATACATTTGGAACATAAGCATTTTGAATAAATCAATTTGATATTCACAAATAACATAATTATTTACAAAATTCCAGCTAGCTGTGCTGGCAGCACCTCCTTTCATCACAGCTAGAACATGTGCTTGTGGGTGGTAGGGGCTGGGAACAGTAAGAGTATTCCTTCTTAAATTCTACTTGCAAGCAAACCTCAGAGGTATGCACAGAAGGTCACTATAACCTATTTGGGACTGGGGACAGTATGGTCATCATTTCTCGAATTTTCCTTACAATTAAATACCAGAGGTATGCACAGAAGGTCACTGTTGCCTGACAGTGTTGTCTTTATTTCTTCAACTTTTCACACAATCATACCGCACAGGAATACATACATGTGCAGTGTACTGTCTAAGAGCAACAGGTTATAATACCTGACTGGGATATTCTTTCTATTTTCTCACAATCACATATCAGATGTGTATATACGGGTGGCTTAATTCTGGGAGGGAGGGGTAAGTTAGCATAGTGTGAGTATACATCTGTAATCAATGCAGTAGATATAAAAAGTTTATACACCCCTGTTAAAATGCCAGGTTTTTGTGATATAAAAAAAAAAAAAAAAAAGAGAGAGACCAGAATAAATAATTTCAAAACTTTTCCCACCTTTAATGTGACCTATAACCTGTACAATTCAATTGAAAAACAAGCAAATCTGTTAGGGGAAAAATATAAAAAAATAAAAAACGTATAATAAGCTGGTTGCATAAGTGTGCACACTCTTAAACTAATACTTTGTTGAAGCACCTTTTGATTTAGTTACAGCATTCAGTCTTCTTGGGTACACACCTGCCATCAATAGAAGTTAGGCATGGGTAAGAAAAATCCTAGCTTCAGTAGTTAGGAATTTGTTGTTCCTGTACAGTAGTCTTAGCTCTTGGTTTGTTTTTTTGATACACTTGCTAAAGTGAAGATCAAATTTTAGTTGGCTGTCAATGATAATGCCAACGAGTTTTGTGCTAGTTTCGACTTCTACAGGAGTATTGTTTAGGGACCTTATGGAGAAGGAAAGTTTAATGTGGTTTGCAGATTTAGGTATAAAGAGTAGTAATTTTGTTTTCTTAGGGTTGAGGATGAGCTTATTATTAGTGAGCCACTTCTCTACTGAGTTGAAAGATGCCTGGGTATTTGTTAGGAGTTCTAGGGGGGAATTAGCAATAGTTATGATTGTAGAGTCATCTGCGTATTGGACAATGTTAGATTGAGGACAAGAGGAGTGGAGTAAGTTGGTGAAGATATTAAAGAGTAAATGTCCAGGAATGGAACCTTGGGGACCACCAGTTTTTACTGAGAGAGGGGTAGATAGTGCGGAGTCTCATCGTACTGACTGCAAACTACCAGAGAGATAGCTAGAGAACCATACAACTGTATTAGGGGAGAAGTTTAGGTCTACAAGTTTACTAAGTAGCAGTGTGTGTGAGACAGTGTTAAAAGCCTTAGAAAGGTCAAGGAATAGACAGGATATAAGTTTATGTTAGCAAGGACTAAGGTGTTAAGAAATGATAGTTGAGCTGTGGTTGTACTATGCTTGGGTGAGAAGTTTTTCTTGTAAGAGATAATGCATAACTTATTTGTGTATACAGTTCTCAAGGATTTTGGAGAGAGGGGAGCGATAGGTCTGAAATTAAATATTTCTGTGGAGTTACCTCCTTTATGAATAGGACGAGTGTAAAACTGTTTCCAGATAGAAGGAACTTTAGACTCAGAGATGGAGTGACTGATTAGTATAGATACAGGCATAGCAAGGGAGTATATGCAGCAATCTGGAGAAAGTAAGGAGGAATATTATCTACTGAGAAAGAGCATGGTTTGAGCTTTGAGAGTAGAGTTGTGATATAGTCAGTGGAGACAGGTTTGAGAGAGGAGTTTACTGATATATTAAAACAATGTAGGAAAAATCTGAAAAGTACAACAAAGCTTGTAACCGGCTTGGAGTCTGACATGGCTCCAGCAACTCTAACCCTGTGGGTTCTGTCCTTTAGCCAGTTTGCAACCCATCTTGTGACATATGGGTTTACATTTAAGCTGGTAAGTTTCTCTATAATACCCGAGTGGGGTATTGTGTCGGAAGCTTTTGCAAGGTCAAGGTAGGCTGTATGGACTGCCTTTCCCTCATCAATGGCCTTGGTGACTGTTTCGAAGAAGTCGACCAAGTTCAAAAGGCAAGATCTGCCCTTGACAAAGCCAAATTGGGTTGGGTCCAAGGTCAGCAAGTCCCCTATGTCCTTGTTTATGAGTTCCATTATGATCCTCTCCATAGCTTTGCAGACCAGGCTTGTTAAGCTTATGGGGCGGTAATTACCAGGGTCCGTAGAGGCACCGCTTTTGTGGAGTGGGACCACAGTTGCCATACGCCACTCCTTGGGCACATATCCTGTGGTGAGGCTAAGATTAAACAGCTGCCTTATGTGCGGGTTTAGTACTTCATTGAGTTCATGTAGCACACAGCCGGGGACCCCATCCGGTCCCATTGATGCTGTGTTTTTAGCTTTAGAGAGAGCAGCTTTCACCTGCACATTTGAGATGTCTGGGAGGCTACTCTCAGTTGGGATAGTTATCTCTCCTTTTGGGGGGAAGAGGGGGGTGAAGTTTGCGCTGAACCTGTCTGCCAGTATGTTGGCAATGTCTGTGGGTTCAGTGATTTTTGTATCATTTTGGACTAATTCTGAGCATATCTGGGAGTTTCCACCCAGGTTTCTGACATAGCTGAAGAAGGCCTTATGATTGTCTTTTGAATCTATGGCAATTTTTCTCTCAAAGTTGGCCTTGGATGATTTTATGAGGGATCGTAGTTTCTTGCTGGTGCTGATCAAAGATGCCTTCCCTTTTTGGGATTTTGCTCTATCATGTAATAGCTTTCTCCTCTTATTGTAAAATTTGTTTATGGCTGGGGTCCACCAGACTGGACGTTTGCCCTTTGTGGAAAGAGTCTTGGTTTTATTTGGGATTGCCTGATCCATGCAGTCCTGAAGGTGTTCATAGAAGGCATTTGTAAGGGCTTCCGCAGCTTGGGTTGTGGTTTCCATTGGCTCGGGGGCCTTGAAGGATACCACACCTGTCTTGAGTAGTGTGAAGATTGCTTTAGAGAAGTTCTTCACTGTGGTCTTTTGTTTGGGGTGGGGCGGGATGTGGATTTCTAGTGAGATTAGTTTATGATCTGATCTCACCAATGAGGGATATACTTCCGGTGTGGAGCATTTTGTCCCCATGTTCGTGATGATGAGATCTAGTATATTTTCTCCTCTTGTGGGGACGGTGACTAGTTGTTCCATGGCATTTGAATTTATGAACTCCAGGAACCTTTGGGCTAGAAAGTTTGGGCTTGAGTAATGTTCCCAGTCTATATTCGGGTAGTTGAAGTCACCCAATATGATGGTGTTTGGTGATACATTTATACCCTCCAATGTCTTTAGGAAGGCTGTGTGGGTTTCCTGAGTTTGAGAGGGTGGCCTGTAGCATGCTACAAATTGTAGAACAGTTTTGCCTATGGTTAATTGCACCTGGATGGTTTCCGATGCTTCATGCTTAGCCACCAACCTGGAGGTGTGGGTATCCTTGATGAATATGGATACACCCCCTCCTTTTGTGGTGTGGTCCGGGTTTTGGGGCCGGAACGCATGATATGAGATGAAACCTGATCGTGCCGGGGTGCTCTCAGGAGCCTTGAACCAGGTTTCAGTCACAGCACAGACATCGATGTTCTCAATACTGAGAAGGGCCTCGAGTGCGTGCATTTTGAGATTTAGACTTCTGGCATTGAGCAGCATTACCCTTAGTTTCTTCACGTTTTTGTTTTCTAGGGTGGTAGGTTTAGAATTTGAGCCTTGCCTAAAAAAGGCACTATGGAGGTGGCAAGAGCCTTAGCCAATATCCGGAATCCCAGGGGTGACAGGTGCAAGCCGTCCCTTGCGAAGCAGCGTGGCTTGTCGAGCATGTCATCCCAGGCAGACAGGCACTGGATCCCCTTTGAATGACACCAGAAATTAAGCCAATTGTTAAAGCTGATCATCTTGTCACTATATTGTGGCATCATTCTTGGTGAAGGAAGGATACTGCTCAGGGTCAGGGTCATACCTGCCTGGGCTACATAATCAGAGAGCTCCTCTATGTCTCTTTTCATGTAGTCCAGGGAGTGCGTCTCAGGTCATTCACACCAGCATGGACAATGACTGTGTCATACTTGTACTTGCCGTGGAGTGACCTGAGTGCTTGTGTTATGTGGTGGATTCTAGCGCCCGATAGGCAGCTTACCGTGACCTTCTCCTTGTTCAGCCTGGTGAGTGGGACGTCAGTGTGTCTGACTACGGAGTCACCTATGACAAGTATGTTTGGTGTTGTATTTGGCCTTAAGGGCATTGACTGCTTTGCACACTGATTTTGTTGTTTATGTGTTGTTTGTGTGGTGTATTGAGTTTGCAGTTGCTTGGGTGTCTGCTTTGGAGGCCTCTGCTGTTTAGGTAAATTTTTACTCAGAGCCTCCGAGTATGTCTTAGTGTGTTTGATTCAGTGGTGTGGTTGAGTTATGTGAGACTGGTATTGTGGTGTGTGTAGTTGCCTTCTCCTCCTGCCTGGTCTTGCCAGTCCTGAGTTGAGAGAGCTCAGCCTCCAGTTTGGCTAAATAGCTGCATCTCTCGCAAGTGTTAGTGTTACGTGGGAGGAGGAGAGGGTTGTCCATGTACATGAGGCAATTGTAACATTGTCTCAGAATTCCCAGATTCACCAACTGGGCAGGAGAGGCGCCAGCATCTGACCCTTGACATGCTAGAAAGATTTATGAGTTGGTATGAGACAGAAAAGTAGTGGGCTTAGCAGGAAGTGGGCACTCCTGGGGGTTTTGCTAGTGAGAGATTTGTATAATATAGGAGTGCTTGACCTGCAAAGAGAATGCTTATAAGACAAGGGATATGCTTATAAGACAAGTGCTGAGCTTTTTGAGAAGAAAAAGCTATTTGGAACAAGTGCTGCACTTTTTAGTGAAGGTGCAAACTGTTTAGGTTCCTAACAGAGCAGTTCTAAGGGAAAAATTGAAGAACAGACTTTCTGGAGCCAGAAAGAGTTTAACCTTGTTTAACCGGCGCTGCTCGATGCTGCTCTAGTGGCAACTCCGCGCTAAAGCACGTTAAAGCGTGCTTAATAGCAGGGGCTGGAAAGAAGCAGGAATAGACCCAAAATGGACAATAAAACTACAGTTTTAAGTCAGTAACCACCTCTACGGGGGGGCAGGGAAGCTGCTCAATGTTATTCACTGCCACTGATCAACAGAGAGACTTTCCTTTAGCCCAAGCAAAAATGGCCTCACAGAAACTTTCAAATAGTTCAGGAACAGCAAGCCTGTAACTGAACTTTTTTAACTCTCAGAAAAGTGGGAAAAAAGCAAGATTTTTTTTTTTGTATGTTTTAATCAGAGATAGCAGAGGTTCACAAGTAATATCAAGTTATAACAGTGCAGTAAATGACCCCACACAAGAGTGCTAGGTCAAGGACAGAAAATATGCAAGTTTTAAGAAAAAAACGATTTAAAATTAAGTGCAAACAGGAAATACAGCAAACAGCTTTTGGTTGTGCTCTAAATACAGCTACTAATACAGAAATCAAGTTTAACAAGCCAGCAAATGCTCAAGCTAGGCAGCTATGCAGAAAAACTTAGCAAATAAACAAAGAAAAAATACTATTCAGTCGCATACCGCCTACTCAGAGGTGATCTGTGCCTGACGTACAAGGCCATGTCCAATCCTGAATTAATGGACATGCTCCACCTTAGAAAATCCAAATCCATCAGAGCCACGAGAACAAGTGACTTAAACCTCAACACAGAAATAAATAGAATGTGCTGGAGGGACAGATTCATAACCCAGAGGCTCCCTACACTCTGGAACAGAATCCCAGTCCATGTTAGGCAGAGCCCCTCATTGACTCTATTCAAGAGAAATCTCGACGAGTGGATGGGAGATCGTAGGTTTACCCCGGGGGTCATCTCTGTGTCACTACTAGACAGAGGCATAGTAAACTAAACCCTAAAAGGGCGTAGTATTCTCATCCTAAGGGGTGGTGTAAGCCACATACACTCTGGCTAGGCTTATAAATGTCCTAGGGCAGATAGCCTAGTAAGAACCTATGAACCTACGGATGGGAAACAGAAAGTTTACCCCAGGGATCACTTCACTGGCTCTTCTGGACAGAGGCACAGGGAACTAATCTAAAGAGGCTGCGAAAGCTAACACATTCCAGCTAGGATTATAAATGCCTTCAGGCAGATAGCCTACTACCTGCCTATGAACCTATGAAATATGCTACGATTCTTGTATCTGCAAAATATTAACTTTTTTTTTTCTTCATTAGCAAATGTTCTCAGTGAGAGACAAGTAGTCTACAGCTGAGGGCAGTTATACAACGGAATTCTGTACATTCTATTCAGGATAAAATGTACAACAATGTAAGTTAACTGTTTTTTTTTCTCTTTGCTGACAGCTTTTACATGGAAATGAGCTGTCTGCAAGTGCAAAAAAATACATTGTGAGAGTTCTGAGCATTCTATGCTGAGGGATATGCAAAATTTAATGGCAGAATAACAAACAGATCAGTGAAAAATAAAGTTTGAAATTATGGGAAGTGAATAACAGATAGTAGCCTTCCTGGATCTATATTAAATCAGTGAACGCTGACTTATCGACCCTTTAGGAGCAAAACCTGACAATCCTGAAGACATGAAACAGCGATTTATTTACCAGGTAAAAAAATCACTGGGCCGTTTTCGGGACATTGCCATTTCCACCACTGTGGTGTGATCTCAGAGTTGGTATATTTAAGTAGGGAGGGTGTGGGGGACACAATCTCACACATCAGAGGGTATGGTAGGTGAAGCCCCCCCCACTTTATTTTGTGTTTTAAACTTTTTTTTTTTTTTTGGTGAAACAGCAATTTTTTCCCCTGGGGAAAAAAATCATTGTTCCATGTCTTCAGGATTGTCAGGTTTTGCTGCTTAAGGGTTGATAAATTAGCGTTCGCTATTTTAAGCATTCGCTGATTTAATATAGCAAACTTAATCATTTAAAATATGCACTGTTCTACTAAATATTACTTTTATTTAAAGGTAGCCAGTGACCTTTTTCTTAAGGCAAAAAGTTAATATTTTCTTAAAGCATACAAACTATTTTTCAAATATGGGAGGGGAATGCAGAAAAGAAAAGAAAAACAATAATCATTGTAACTGAGAAAACAGGCTGTAATATCTACTTTACCATGGTTAACCTTAATTTTAGAGTAGGTTATTCCTGTGGGTACAGTTATGCCTATCTGGAGGGTTAAACTTAATTGTTGAAAATCCATATATGTTTGAGTGTTTCTTCTAAGTTAACAGGGGATGAGGGTATTCCGAAATGTTAATGGCCTTAAAGGTACAGACAAAAGGGATAAATTATTGATATAGTAAGAAATGCACTCTGAAAACAGCAATACTGCAACAGCCACATCTGGAAAGAAATGAGCATGTAGATTTGACAAACAAATTATTTTAGGATGGATACTCAACACAATAGCAGGGACAAAGAAAAAAGGGGGGGGGGGTTAATAATACTACTGATTGCTAGAGTCTCTCCGGTAGTGATAGAAGAGAAAATAAAGACTATAATGGTAGATATGTGATACTAAGGGGCTACTGGCATGGGAGAAAAATTGCACTGGATGTATTTACATTCCACCACAGACTGCTATTATGAAGCTTAAGAAAATCTGGGGAGAAATAATCAGCTTTCAGCAAGAATATTACTTACACCTGGGGAATGGAACTTGAGTTAAAATAGGGAGGATGTATTACGGGGACATAGAAGGAAAAATATAACAAAAGATGTTAGATTTCTGAAGAAATCTATGAAAATATCTGTTACAGAAGATGTGAATTCAGTAGTAGGAACTCAGAGAATTTACATGTCTATTCCCAAGTTAAAATAAATGGGCTAGACCAGAGAGAAAAATTTCACAAAAACATGGCCATCAACACCCCTCCAAATAACTATTTCAGATCATGCACCAATAAAAACTAGGAGAAAACTGCAGGGTAATGAAGTAAAAATGAGGCACTTGTGCTTTCCACCTACTTGTTAAAAACAGAAATAATTTAAGGAATGGGTAGTGGAAATTATTCAACAGTTATTAGGGAAGATAGAAATTTCTTTAGAAGGGACAGCAAGCGAGTGGGATAAAATGAAAATGGGGCTTTAAAATAGGGTAGAAATAAAAGAGAAAGTGATACAGTTAAGAAATAACAGGAATTATTTTGAGGGGCTGACTAAGCTTAAAGTACTGCAGAATAAGGTGAATCGTACAGGACAAGAACAGGAGCAACTGTGGCATGCTAAACAAAAAATAAGAGAGTATTTTAATACTATGCATGAGTTTGGAAAGATTGCTGTTAAGCAACTATTTTTGATAATGCCATAGCACAAAAATTTTGGGCACAATGACTTAGGCAACAGAAAGTAGAAAGGATTGTCACCAAACTTAGGGAGCCTATGAAAAGAAAAATAACCAGAGATTCTACAGAGGTGTTAAGAAATATTTTGGAAACTTTATGTAAATGTGTATAAAGCAGAGGAATGTGGAAACAGAGCGAGCACAAGTGGAAATATTTATAGAAGACTTAATTATGCCAAGACTGGGAGAAGATGAGGCTCAATAACTAATAGTTAAGGTAGGAGTTGATGTAATTAAAAGCAATGATTATAATCAGTTAGGAGGGAAGTCTGCAGGAACAGATAGTATTCCTGTGTAAGTGTGAAAGCTAGGAGGGAAGACAGTGATAAAGATCTGGAAGATTTTGTTTAACAGTATTTTAGAAGGAGGGGGAAGCACTGGTTTTCTTGGAAGAAAGCTGTGGTGGCTGTATTATCCTAAGAAGGGAAAGACCCATCAGACTCAGACTCATATGGACCCACTTCAATTTTAAACCATGATTATAAAGTATTTATGTCACTGCTAGCTAAAAGAATGGCAAAGATGTTGTGAAAATTCATAAGAGATGGAGGAATGCGGTTTTGTGGAGGGGTAGCAAATATCTGATGGCATTAACAGAACAATAATCCAGAGGGAAGCACAGTGTAAGAAAAACGTGTTGGTGGTAGGTCTTGAGGTAAAGAAAATATTTAACAGAGTAAGTTGGGATTTATGAGTAGGGCAATGGAAGCATTTGCATTTCCTGTCGCAATATTAAGATTAATTAGGAGTGTATATGAAGGAGCACTGGAAATATTAGTGGGAGGATTCCTCTTCAATACTTTGTGTTTCAACAGAGGAACTGGGCGGGAGGGTTCCACTTCAATACTTTGTGTTTCAACAGAGGAACCGAGCAGGAGTGTCCTTTTCCCTTGTGTCTGCTTTATATTTACAGCCACTGGCAAAGAAAATAAAGGACTCAAAAATCCAAGGATATAACTAGCATGGTAATCAGAAAAAAATTGACTTTACTTGCAGATGATATTATTTTGTACTTGATAAATCCAGAAAAAGACAGCTGTGTGTTTTGGAACATTTTGAGACAGTTTCAAGTCTTTTCAGGATATACAATTAAAGACTAAAGCTGTAAATTATGTAACTACTCAAGACTTGGTTCAACAATGCTCATGTTTATGGGGACATGATAATATATTTAGGAGTATGGATTAAAACGGCTTTCCCTATGGCAGCTAAAAATATGTGGGAAGAGACTAAAGAAAAAATAATATAAAAACTGAGAAACTGGAAGCTGTTGTTTATGAATATGTAAAGTAACATACAAAAAATGAAAATGTTTTAGTCCTGTTAGTTTTCTATATATATGCTAGGCATATTTTTAACAACCAGAAGAAAAGTTGTGATCCACAATTAATAAACAGTTGAAAGAATTTATCTGGGAGAGAAAGTTGGCAAGAGATAAGTGCGATAAACTGATCATTCCAATAGAACAAGGTGGTTTGGATTACTGATTTAAATGGATATTTTAGAGCAGCACAGCTAAGGATCATATACATAACACAAGCAAAAGGCTACAATTCAAAGAGGAAACGGATGATGATGAAGGGAGAGTAGTTCAAGAAATAAGGACAAAGCAAGATTTTGGATGCAGTCTTTAATGAGAATAAAACCACCACCATACAGACTATTATATTCATAAATTTGCAGAAAGTATTCTAAGAACTATGCCAACACAGGAATGGAGAAATGTAATTTGGCCCATAGAGTTGACTGCAAGTAGGAGTACAGGAAATGGACAAGAGGGGGGAGAAATTTACTGGAGAAACCTGTCAGAGAGACAAAAGAATTGGGAGCAAATAACTACAGAGGGAAAGGTAATAGAGTGGAATGATGCCAAATAGTTTGGACTGCAGGTTAAAGACTACCTTCCTATTAGGATTGATATCAGAGCACAAGCAAAGAGAAGGGGAAAGGGCTTGGGGAATCTAGAACAAAAGTTGCTGCTAAAATGAGTATAATCAATAGTTCACATAACATACTGCATGGTAACTGTAAGAATCAATCAGATGAAGTTAGAAAAGTTTGGTAAGAGAGACTGAAGAAATTTATAAAAGAATAAGGGCAGGACATCTTTATGGCTCCCAAGTATACAACAAAGTCCAGAAGGTTTAGTATTTTTGCATGAAAGTGTTTGCATATATTTTTTTAATAACTCAAACGTCAAAGAATTTCTCCTCAGGAAAATTGGAAATGCTAAAGATGCAACAGAGAAGAAAGATGTAACTGGGAATGTATTTTAGGGAATGTAATGAGTTGGCAGATTTTTAAAATTCCCTACAGAGTACTTTGTGAGAAATAACTAGTGGAGCAAATAGCCGTGACTAAGGAAATGATTCTTCTGAGCTGGGATACAGGATCTGAATTCCTAGATATAAGTTTAATTCTGTTGGCTGACAAAAAAGAATTACTTGAAAATGCAAATCAAAATCTAAACAGACTGTATTTGAAAAATTAACTACTGTAAAAGAGATAAAGAAATGGAATAGGACTCTCTTGAAAAAGCAAGGTGTAAACACATTATAGAAATAACTGAAATTTGTGGGAGCAATACATGCAGAATAATGTTCAGAAGGAGGAGTGAGGTTTAAGGGAAGGCAGGAATTGAGTGGTTTATGTAATGTTGGACTGAAAGACAGTTGTGAAGACAAAGAAAAACAATGTATAATGTGTGCAAATGGAAAAAAAAATGTTAGCTTTATTGTATGTGTGCCTATGTCTTAAGTGATAATAAAGGTGTTTAAAAAAAAGAAAGAAAACATTTCTGTCTGGAAACTGTCATCTGAAATCTGACATCAACAGGCTTTACTGAAATGGTTACTAATCAACCACACTGTATAAATGGAGGGAAGTTTAACTGATGTACTTTTACAGTGCCCAAATTAATTTCAACTAACTGCCTCTAATAATACCAGCATTCTAGTACTTACACAGAAACATATGAGAAACAAAGCTTTCAAAAACTTTGAAAAGTCACAGTCAAAAATATATGCGTTGGCATCTGATCCAAAGTGCACTATGGAATTTGAAGACTTATCTGCTATTACAATATGCTTTCTCAGAAACTTACACAGCTACCTTTTGTTAAAAATGTGATGCTGATGTTTAGGGAAGCATACAATTTGGTACCACTCCCATCACTGCCTAATAACAGGTATTTCTCTCATCATTTGAAACTGTAACTTGCAGTGCTTATTATGATATTTCTGTACTATTAACATAGAAAATATTAGATCTGATTTTTTGCATACAGTTTTAACTCAAGTGGTTCACAATACTTATTGCAAAAAATAGTCAAACATTCAAAAACCGAGCTGGGCTTACTGGAAATTGACAGTTTAATGACACTGAACTTGCAAGCTACATGTATAATCACAATTTCATAAAGTAAGGAAAAAATGAAAGTGAGGAAGACAATACATTTCAAATGATTGCCAATCTCCCTACAAACTTTTTGTAGCACACTTTAATATTAGCTAGCAAAATTTCCCAAGTCAGAATTTCATTATTACTACTTTTCCCAAATGGTTCTACTGATAAAACCCATCTTTCATGTCACAAAAATGATTAACTGCAAGTTAAACATCATAAATATTTCTGCATGACAAATCATATTTCCCCTCAGAAACAATTCACACACGACTGCTCACCACAAATTCATGATCATATCGTAGTCTCTTAAAAGTACTCATCTGCATGTATTCATACATTCATTTTCAACTGCTTGTCTCTGAATGCTTAAGAGCTGATGACACAAATTCAGAAAGCAATTTGATGTGCTTAATAACGTTACTCATCCAAGACAGAAAATTTTACTTTAAAGACCTACTTTGGCACTTGAACACTGAATACCCTAGTTAGTACTGGAAGAAGTGCAAATTACAGTATAATAACATTTTCTTTACAGGACTTCATCTGCAGCTGTATATATGTTTACTAAATCAAAACACATTATTTTTCTGTCATTTTCACAATGATGTTGTGCTCACCTTTACTTCAAACTCATAATGCTCATCTTTTCCTTGTCCGTGTAGCTTATAGCGAGGAATACTAATTTTGATGGGATCCTTCAGGTCATCTGGATTAGCTCCAAGAGGACGAGATGCAATTCGCTGTCAGAAAACATAGATAAAAATCATTGTGAACTTGTACTCAGACAGAAGTGACAATCATAGAAGTTAAGCATACATTACAGTCTCTCACACGCACACACAAACACCACCTAAAAATACATTGTATTTACTGAAATGACATCAGCCTTTAAATGCAATTTTCACATTAAAGGACAACTATGGTCTATGTACAAACACTCCTTTCCTTAGTTTAATTTCTTCAAGTCTTTTGGGTTTCTAATATCATAATGGGAATGGACCCCATTTCCATGTCAAACTATAATTAAAATTCATGAAATTAGCATTGTTTCAATCTTTGATGGTAGTTAGAAGTGCCCTTTACAACATGCCCAGAATTGACTCCTTCTGCAATTCATACAGATTTACATGTATTGGTAATGTATCTAAGTAAAATTGTCAATTTTTTATTATATTTTTATAAGACTCATTGCTCCTACTATTGGAACTGTCTGGGTATCCTTCTTCCACATTGTTATTGATTCTGCCTGTAAATCCTGGCATTTTATGACTTTGTGTCTTTTTCTAAACAAAACACTGTAGTCACTGATTGTACCAATTTTAATGGTCAATGCTATTTTTGCCTTCTTTTCATGGACTACTATATCCCCTCCTCTGTGTGTATTACCCACTGCAGAGAATGATTTCCATATATCTGTATATTAAAAACATGAATTAATAGTTTTTGCCCCCTGTGGCCTTTGTATCCTAGTCAGTTTTCTCAACGCATACCATGTTGGGGCTGAATAAAATCTCGTGATACTTTCTTTAGGAATTTATCTCCCTTGCCCCTGCATTATTTCACCTATGGCATCCTTTGTCAATGGTAAAGCAAGGAACCTATAAGCTCTTTCTTGTTATTTCATATTCCTTGAGGTTGTAAAGCTATTTGGGCTCAAAACTCACAACTCGTTACCTTTTGTGTTGCTATATTAAGCTGCATTCTTTCCCTTCCCTGGGCCACAAATCTACTAAGACTTTTGTAGTCTGAAGGTGAATAAACCTGATAATTGCTGACAACAATTTCATAAATTACTGAGCTTTGCAAATCAAGACATATGATGCTCTGGCTGAGCTGGAAAGGATGATATGACCTTAAACTCACACAATAGACTTTTTAAAAATGGCTATGACATTTCAGTTATTTCTTTATTCTCCTGCAGCAAGACCTTATCACAAATGAACCAAAACATATGTGTGAAACAAATAAGCAACACCCACTGCAAAAACTCACTGACATTTTTACTGAGGATTCTCAAACTTGACTGCATTTCTTTCTATGTTCATTCTATGTAAATGGGATTGTGATCTGATCTGACTGGACAGACCTGGGTATCGTAATCACAATAGCTGAACACTTACTATGACATTATTGGCAAGAAGCAGCTTTTCAAGGAAAAAAAGAACTTGTCAGCATGTCATGAATGCATTCAGAGTAAAAAAAATAAAATTTGTAATAAGTAGTTAGTGTACTGCTGGCAGATCTAGGTCAGGAAGAACTTCCTATTTTTTTTTTCAATTACTGCCCATAGTTGCCCTTTAAGAAAAGGTAGTTTTCACAGGCATGTGAGAAAAGCTTACAGATTTTACAGCTGCACTACTCCCCTTATTCACTAAATTTATGTTAGCCAAGTATGTAGCGATTTTTTGGCCACCTTCCCAGTCTGATGATTAAGCCTCAGTCAGCAAACTATATGTCTGTTCATACTACTGTCCTTTCCCAGCTAATACACCAATATCACCCTTGGAGAGGTGCCATCTCTGCAATGGGGATTTCATTTGTAGAGCACTCCTCCTGTATGCCAGCAGTGGAGTCATGAGTTAATCCACTACTTAGATGGATGGTATTTTTTACATCTATCCATTCCCCTGTAGGCTACACAGTACAGCACAAACTTCTGCAGTGCCATAACTAATGTGGGAGACAAGATTCAACACACCTGTGCTGCTCAACTGAGGAATACTCTTTAGCCTGATCTTACGTGATCCCTAAGGCATGTAGCTGCAACCCTGGGCCCTCCCCATAGGTCTCTTTCCTGCAGCAGATCTAAATCAACTCCCAACACCGATAAGGCAGAACCAGCATCCATGGAACATTTGCACCCCTCACTAACGCTTCCATTAGTCATGGTGCAATCTGAATCTGAGTCATCTCAACACAGACAGTAACACAAAGACCACTCAAGAGATATTAACTTGATGACATACTTAAAACAAAACATATGTCTTGCTCTGAATTAATGAAGGCATTTTAGAACAATTTGCCCAACTTTTTGAACTACATGACAATTTCTTCTAGAGCCAATACAATGCTAATCAATTATTTTATAACAGCTGAGCTTGTCAAATAAAAGGCATGTCATGTTATCAACATACTGTTTACAGAAAGCAGCATTTCTTTTGCGCGCTCTCCTCCCATTGCCTGACTATTTTCAGCCCCTCCACAACCAACAGACCCATTCATTCCTCCACCACCAAAGGTAAGAGTTGGCTGAGGGGTCATCATTTAGGCAGTTGTCAGGGGTGTCCCAAGCTATTGTTTTGAGCAGTCCTATACCCCATTCAGGATGGGTTATATATGGGAAGTAGATGTGCAATGGATTGTCTGTGGTAGAAGTTCCTTCACTTTAACAAGGGATGTTGCCAACAGGTAGCCCTCACCACCAACCTTAAAGCATATGAAGTATTTTCCCAGGTATCCACTGAAGAAATCATATCCTCTTCTCATGTTCTCCCCTTGCAAGAGTGATCCTCCTCTCTGGCAGAGTCCCTTCACTCCTTTCCATCTTTGCCTGGCTACACCAGTGCTGAGGGTGCTAATCAAAAAACAATCACCTGGGTCTCAATCAAGGCTTCAGCCCAGCTAGGCCAGTAGAAAGCAGCATGTTGACAAGAGAACAAACTGAAAACCCTATGTCAACACACATTAAACATAAAAATAGATGCAGCAACCTGAATTCTGTATTAAAAGGTGCAATCAATTTTAAACCCTCAAAAAGGGCTATGAATAATGATATCCAGAAGCAACTAACAATCCTAAGACTTAGGATTAAAGAGGTGTATATCCTTTTACTAAACTTTTCCACCAATACAGATTCTCTATCAGAAGAGAAAGTGACAAATATGCCTGTCTTCCCCTGAAATAAGGTAGAGAAAATGCAAATGCTTCCTGGCTAGATTAAGGTTCTACTTCCTGTACACGTCTCAGGTTTTAGAGAGTCCCATCTGAATACTATCTGCCTTTTTTGGAGCAGGATGATCTGCATGTGAAGCTTTACAGATTTTCTTCTTATCTTCTTTACCACTGATCTCTTCAACCACCAAGTGGTCCTAGTTATAGAGACGCTGTGCATTCCCCTCCCTATTCCTTCTGATCATATCACATAAACAAGTAGGGTCCACCGTTTCCATGGCAGATTAAACTTATCATTGACCTGTCTTTGGGGACAGTCTCAGAAAGGAACAATGGTCATGAGCTGTGCAGCTGCTGTCTGCAAAGACTTATATTCATCACTAATTGTTAACATGAGCACTGATCTACAAATCCTATGGAGAGCAACACGCTCCATGACCCAGCAATTCTATGGCATACATAGGATCATAGGAAGTTACTAGGTTATTGGCCCTGAGGCCAATACAAGCTTAGCCAAGAATTTAGTCCATTTTCCAAGTCAGTACCGTATGCCACTGTCCAGCAGAGACACAGATGAAATCCCAGGGGTGTATTTTTTGTTCCCCATCCAGTTATCCAGGTTGCACTTAATATGGTTTAATGAGGTACTCAGCTTTGTGTGTTGGGAGTCTATTCCACAAAAGGGGAGTCTCTGAGATACAAATCTGTCCCACCAACAACTCCTACTGATGTCGCAGACCAGGTTGAGATTGCGTGTGTGGGTTACTTGAGTAGAGCTTGACTTGGGGATGTCAGACAGAGGTAACCTCTGAGGAGTCTGTAGGAGACTGAGTAGAGGGACAGGGCCTATTTGTGTAGGGTAGATGTTTAAGGCCATGGATTCTCTGGGTGAGGAACCGCTGTGGTCTTTCCAGCTGCTGCATGTGCTTTGTGGGGTACATGCCGAAAGTGGCATTGTACTCAATAATGGGTCTGATATGGGAAGAATACAGGGATGTTATGACCACCTTGTCCCTGGATGAGATATTCTTACTAATAAGGTGGGCCACGTAGAAAGCTTTCCGTACAATGGAGGAAATATGGTGGTCAAAATTCAGTTTGCTATCAACATGGGTGCCCAAGTCCCTCACTAATGATTGCGTGCTTAGTACCTTATTACCAATGTGACAATTTGTGGGGGCATCACTCTCCCCAAAAGGGATGATGATGCATTTTTTGGCAATCAGTTTGAAGCCATGTTTCTGGCATCAGTCATTTGTTTGGTTGAGACCCTCTTGAAGAATATCCACATCACTAGGGGAATTGATGACAGCACCCAGCTTGGAGTCATCTGCAAACTTGGTCAGCCATAGCCCACCAAATTTGGCCTACACCTCCGAGAAGTATACCTCAAATAGCAGAGGTCCCCAAGACTGATCCCTGGGGTACACTGCTTGTTATGGGTCTAGTACTTGAGGTGGTTTCCCCTATTTTGACTAGGTGAGTTCTATCAGTGAGCCACTTTGCTATCCACCTGGTAACATAAGGCTTGATGCCTAGTTGAGAGAGTTTATCTATTACACCCGAGTGGGGAATAGTGTTGAAGGCTTTGGGCAGGTCAAGGTAGGCGGTGTGCACCGTTTTCTCCTTGTCTATGGACTTGGTGACTGTCTCAAAGAAGTCAACCAAATTTAACAGGCATGACATCCCCTTGACAAAACCAAACTGTGTTGGATAAAGTGTCTGGAGGTTGCCAATGTCCTTGTTAAAGAAGTCCATGATAATTTGCTCCATGGCCTTGCAGATCAGGCTAGTTAGGCTAATGGGACTATCATCTCCTGTATCGGTGGAGGCAAAGGCTTGACAGTAGATGTCCTCCACTCAGCTGGGATAAAGCCACTACTCAGGCTTTAGTTGAATAGGGTGACTAATGGTGCTGCAAGTTCCTGCCTGAGTTCATGTAGGATGCAGCCTGGGATGTTATTGGGTCTCATGTAGGCTATATTTTTTGTCTTTGAGAGGGCAGTGATGACTTGCTCCCTAGAGATAAACGGAGGGGGGCAAATACACAGGATGTCCTATTTTACTGATGGGGGGAACAGAGAAGTGAAGTTTTCACTGAACCTGTCTGCCAGCAGGTTAGCTATATCTACAGCGTTTGTGCATGTGGTGTCCTTGACCACCAGTTCTGAGCAGATCTGGGTGGTTCCCTTAAGATTGCGGACATATGAGAAGAAGGCCTTATGATCATCTTTAGTAGATGCTGCCAGTTTGGACTCTAAGTTTGCTTTAGAGGATTTCACTAGTGCTCTTATTTGCTTGTACAGGCTAAGGAGAGATCACTTCCAATTAGGCACTTGCTCCTACTTGGCCCTGGACAGCAATTTGTTCCTTTTATTATAGAGTTTACTTATTGTAGATGTCCACCATACAGGTTGACGCTTCCTTGAGGAGGAGGATTTCATCCTGTCTGGCATTCCTGATTCTATGCAGCTATATAAATGGCCATATAATACTTTGGTGTAGGTTTGGACCTATGTGCCAGTTCCTATGGAGGGAGAGGGGGCAGTGAAGCTGTTTATACCTTTTCCTCAGGAGGTTGTAATCAGCTTTGGAGAAGTTTTTGGAGATGGTGACTTCAAAAGTGACTGCTTTGGGGTCTGATCTTACCAGGGATGCTGCAGTGGTTACTCATGTTGGTTAATACCAAGTCCAAGATATTTTCACCTCTTGTGCGGGTGTCAACCAACTGGTCCAAGGCATATGCATGGAAGAAATCAAGGAATCTCAGGGCATTTGTATTTTGGCATGAGTATTTCTTCCAATCTACGGTGGGATAGTTAAAGTCATCCAGGATCAGGGTAAAGGGTTGAATCTTGAGAGATTCAAAGAGGTCCAGATAAGTGGATTGGGAATCTTGAGTAAACGTTGGAGGCCTATTGCTAACTATTATTTGAATAGGGGTGTCTTGTCAATTGTTAACTGCACCTGGAGTGTCTCCTGGGCATCACACTGTTTGACTAGCCTAGAGGTATGTATGTCATTTAGATGTCTTGCAACTCCACCTCCTTTTGTTTTGCTGCCCAAGGTTTGGGGTCTGAATGAATGATAGGATAAGTAACCTGGTATGGCTGGGGTGCTTTCCACAGCTTTGAACCAGGTTTCTGTGACTGCACAAATATCAGATTCTTCCAGGGTTAAGAATGCTTGCAACGAGTGCAATTTCATGTTTAGACTGCCAGCGTTTAGCAGCATGACCTTTAATTTACGTTTTGATGAAATTTTCATATTGGTAGTTTTGACCTCATGGCATTGCCTAAAAAAGGCATTATGGGGGAGGCAAGAGCCTTTGCCTGGAGCCTGAAGCCCAAGGGAGACAGATGCAGGCCATCTCTGGCAAAGCATCGTGTTTTGTCAATCATGTCATTCCAGGCTGTCAGGTACTGGATGCCACTAGAATGGCATCTGAAATTAAGCCAATTGTTAAAGTCAATCATTTTCTGTTTGCATTGAGGCATCATTCTGGGTGACTGCAGAGTGCTACATAAGGCTAGGAACATACCAGCCTGGGACAAGTATTCAGCGAGCTTGATCATGTCTCTCTTCATACAGTCCTGGGAGAAAGAAGTACGTCTCAAGATATTCAATCCAACATGGACTATGACAGAGTCATAACAGTACCTGTTGAGATTCTGGCATCCGACAAACAACTAACCGTGACTTTCTCCTTATCCAGCCTGGTAAGAGGCACATCTGTTTGTCTCACAATGGAGTGTTCTGTGACTAATATGTTGGGTTTATGTTTAGGCCTTAGTGGCTGTGAGACACAGGTGTGGACTATATGTGGTGTGGGGGGGGGGCAGTGGAGTTCAGGTGTGTTTATGCCTCAGAGGTCTCTTTTGTTTGTGTATGCTTTTGTTGAGGACCTCCACATATGTGGGGGTGTGTTGTATAGGGGTGGGTGGCGTTTGAGGTGTGGTGTTCATGTTGCCAACCTTCTCAGTGCCAGTATACTGGTTTGTGGGGGAGAGAGCAATGAGGCTAGATGTTTAATGTAATTGCATCTCTCACAAATTGTTTTCCTAGGTGGTAGTAGAGGGTTGTTTGTGAACATGAGGCAGTTGCTACACTCTCTCAGGATGCCCATATCAACCAGACTGGCAGGAGAAAATGTAGGAAATTGTCCATCCATATCTGTCAGAAACTGAAAGAGCTAAGAGGGTAAAGGGAGGAAGTTTCTAAGAGTAGTACTACTAGATGATAACACAAGTGCTACTAAGGGAATATTTGTAACTGGAATACTTCAAAAAGGGTTAAAAAAATGCAGCTGAAGTTCTGGATGCAGCAAACCTGTATCTAGTCTATGCTACTCAATTTTATGGTTAAGAAGACAGTAAAAAAAATCACAATGAAGCACAGATTAATCACTTATAGAACTCACAGTATGAAATAAATATAGTTAAACAGCAATGGAATGCAGTAAAATGCAATTAAACAGTAATGAATTGCAGTAGATAGCAATGTATATAGTTAATCAGTAGATTGCTTTAAAAGAGGAGATCACAATCACAACAGTAACAGACACCACAAATAAAGCAGCAATTCAGTAGAATACTGTCATTAATTTAATGAGGCTACCAACAAGCAGTAATCAATATGGCAAACTAAATGCAGTTGAACTCCTAAGCACAAGCAGCAAAATTATGTAGGAAGCGGTACAGTTTTTTTTAAGTAGAAAGTGAAGAGACAGAAGATAAGATAATTCAAGGTTGAAAAGCTAAAGGGGTGGGCCTTTACAAAGTTCTCACTATAAACAGTAGAATGAGCTGATGTAATGTGACTGGGGGGAGTGTCCAGTATCAACTTTATACTAGAGGTGGGCAACTCAAAGCCACCAAGCTTTAAGACCACAACAGCAGATGGCCATGTAGATGGGATCTAAAAAAAAGTAGTCGCACAGATTAAACAGATATGCTGTAAAACAGAAGTGCAGAAAACAGTTGAAAATAAGCACTTATCTTTTTTTCCAAAATCACAGCAGGGCAATGGCAGAAGACCTATCTTACTGCAGCTTTGAAAAGCTTGAGCAAACAAGTGCAAACTGATTTTAAAACACTGGCTATTAAAGACACAGAAACAGAAACCAGCCAAATTATTCAATCAAAATAACACAGTGTTGCAGGAATGCTTTGAGCTAGATCAAATCAGACTGATTTTCTCCCTCACAAAAAACAGCTAGGTCACCCGAGACAAAAGACTTCACTACAAGCTCAAAAACAGTAACAGATATTCAGCTCTAACAAACAACAAAAAGGAGACTAAAAAACAGTTGCACAGATTAAACAGATATGCAATAAAACAGAAGTGCAGAAAACAGTTGAAAATAAGCACTTATCTTTTTCCAATATCACAGCAGAGCAATGGCAGAAGGGCTATCTCACTGCAGCTTTGAACAGCTTGAGCAAATAGTGTTTTAAACACCTGACTCTTACATACAGGAGCATGCTTCCACAGACCCACATTTACTGCAAGGTTGTCATTAGGCAACAGTCAAAACACTAGAATGTGTTATGACATTATAAGAACGTTTATTCTAGCAGCCTAATAGATAGCCAATGATTGGCCTACTGCTTGGCAGAGTGACAGCAACAGTTACAAAAAAATCAGCAATAATGTAATGTTCCTTCAGGCATAACTTGTAAGTAAAAACGGCTTATGAATATTAGCTCTGCTAAGACATGTGATCCCTTGATTCCTCTTCCATTCTCCAATTAGGATGGGTAGATATAATTCACATACTAGTAAAAAAAAACGACTACATATTTGCATGCACGTGAAAAGTGAGGTGAAATTACTTCACTATTTTGTTTGTATTTAACAGTTAAAGGTGCAAGATCTTTCATTAAGATGAAAACACTTCTAAAATTGAATTTAGTACTACAATGTTATATTCACAGAAAAGCAATGACAGTTCCTATAAGAATGCTGCTTACATTACTGAAAGGCATGATACAGCATAGCCCATCTGAAAACAAACAAACAATAAAATACAAAAAAACCCCAAAAAAAAACAAAGCACATGCATGTGTGATAAGGCAGATTACAGCTGTTAGCATTGTGTGTTTACTTTAGTAAACCAAGTAATAGTTGAGAAGGGTGTCGTTATCACTTAAGCTGTAAAGGCATAACATACCGGTTTTGACCAAGCTGCAACAGTGTAACTTTTCAGACAATAAATCCCACTAACTGTAATGCAGCAAGAGTACTGTAATTGATATAAAACTCAAGTTGATCACTCTTCAATTAGCTTTACAAGAAAAATGTTTTCCAATTAATAATAAATAACCACAACGTGTTTATCAAATTAATGTCAATAACTATAGTTTACAATATTCAGTGCAGAAGCATTACAATTATTCTGTCACTGGCCGAAGAGTCGGGTCGGACATCTTGGAGATGCACCAGGTGACTGCAACAGCTCACTGCTCAGTTCCATTGACCTCTAGATGCTGGATGCTCATAGCTGTCACTGACATCAACAGGCTATATTGCTTTTTCAGATTTTACTTGCTGGTTGTTTGTGGTGAGCAGGCAAACGTCTTTTAAACTTTGTTGACATTATTTTCTTATTTAGCCACTTTCAAAATTAACCAGAGTTGGTACTGAAAACATAACATTTATACACAGTTGAATATTTACAACAATGATGTGGACTTCAGGGTCCCTAGCAGTTATTTGTGTATGCATTTCCCTGTGAATTGTTAACCCTGCTGCATGTAAAACATTGGATGCAAAATGTACAAAATGTTTTTATGCATTATATTTGACATATAAAATGTGACTATGCACTGTTACAAGAAGTGCTGTCTATTTTTTATACTTTTATCTATCATTTAAGTAGCTAAGTGAACTGGCCCAAGGACCCTCATCAGCCACAACTAGGGCCAAAAAACTACACCATAAACAGGGATATGACAAAACGGGGAATTTAAACAGACAGCCCATATATAAACAATACTTGCAGATATTAAAAGTAAAAATAAAAACACCATTCAATTAAAACAGAAATAGATAACATGGTACTCTAAAAGAATGTTATACAATTGGAAAGAGTACATAAAACCTTTAGCAGTACATGATATGCATCATGACAGAGTACAGCATGAACAAATGTACCATTCAAAATTGTCACCTCAACCTAAGTTCTAGCAAAGGGGTAGAACAGAGTAGCTACATAAAATAAAAATAAAATAAATCTAATTATTCTAACAAATTAAACAAGACAGAAACTTAGCAAAATAAGCTGAAATGCAAGATATGTAACATGGAAACACATGCTGATCTGACATACAACTGTAAAACTTACGGACATGCATAAAATGAATTAGATGTCATACACAGATAAAATAAGTATGTCAAAACTCTGAAATATGAGTAACACTTTATGTTAGTGAAAAAGTAGCAAGTTAAGTTTAATCAGCAAGAGAATGTACAGTGGTAGGCAGATAGGTATTAACTGTCAACCTGTATCCCTAAAACATGAGAATGAGTCCTCTGTCATGAGGTGGACTTCCACATTTCTCTTAAAGTTCATCAGGTCACTGAGATGCCAAATTTCATCTGAAATATTATTCCAACTAGCTGGGGCAAATTTAGTAAAATCTCTTTCTGACAGTGTGTGTGTGAATGAAAATGGGTGAAGAGATGGGTAACTCTCTTGCTCAAGGATGCATGAACTTCCTGAGCAAGGAGAAATTACTTACAGGGGACAGTACTGATTGTCCAGGATTTTAAAGAGGAGTGTGTTTAATAACAGAGCCCTTGCTAACACAGCAAGCCATCTGACATTAATTGAGACAGTACAATGATGTTCCAGAGGCTAGCCAAAGTTATGAAGCAAAGAATTTTATTTTCAGTGAACTGCAGCAATATTGTATTTTTGGAAAACTGTAAAGTTAGCAATTGAAGCCCATACTCCAGTCAAAGGAATATATAACATTTACAGAACTCTATCTCTTTGCTTCACCTGAGAAGATTATAGATCTAGCGAAACACCTTTAACTGAATGAGGATCTTATGAGCTTGATTCATAGATATTCCAAGACTATTCATGCCATAAGTACCTCCTTTCTCCAGGAGGACTATAGCAGTCATTCCCAGAGCAAATTTGTAAATACTCAACCAGTCATCTAAGTTATGTTTAAAAATCATAGTCAGTCACAATGTTTAACATGCAAGGGGAGTTTATTCTATTGGTTTGGGAAGTGCTACAAACCTGTCCCTCCACCATGTTTTATTTATCTGCTGGTGAAAACATAGATCATTGGTTCTTTTTTAACACCATTAATAAACTGTCACTCAAGACAGTGGCAAGCACACATTAACATCAATAAAAACAAACCATACTAACATTTCCCCTTTTACATACATTACATATCACATAAATATTCTCTTTATATTACTATGATCAGTCCAACATTAAATAATTTGATCAATTCCTGTCTTCCCTTAAATCTCGTTCCTCCGCCTCCTGAACATTATACTGGTTCATAGGAAGTTACTAAGCTAGTGGCCCTAGACCTTTGCAAGACTAGCCATGTTAATCTCAAGTATCCCCATTTGTTCTTTTTGGGTAGTTCGCAGAAAGAATTTCAGAACACAGCAGGTATATGATCAACAACAGCTACACCTGTCCACGAGGGACATGGGTGCCATCCTAGGAGTGAATCTGCAGTCTCCTATCCAAACATCTAGGATGTATTTCAATAGGGTCGGTGAAGAGCTCTGTTATACATAAATAGGAACTCTATTCCAGAGAAGCGGCAGTCTCTGAGACATGTATCTTTCTCTCCAACATGTTCCGTTGAGATCCCTAGAGCGGGTGACTCTTGTGCCATTTGACTTGAGGATGTGCAGCATTTCCATTAGCACAGGACTGGAGATTGCTTTATAGGCCAGGCACAAGTTGCCTTTCAGCAGCTAATACGATACAGTGTAAAGGGACAGGGGTTCAGCCCGTCAATGTAGGTCATGGTTTGGAGTCCCTGTATTTTCTTAGTGAGAAACCTCTGAGGTCTCTCCAGCTGCTGCAGGTGTCTGGTAAGGTACATGCAAAAGGCTGCATTATACTCCATTACTGGACTGATGAGGGTCAAGTACAGTGCAGTTATCACATCCCTTGACTCTGGACATTATGCCCGTGCTTATGAAGTGCGCTATGTAGAAGGCTTTCCTTACCACTGTGGAAACTTGGTGGTAGAAGTTCAGAATGCTATCAACTTGTGTTCCCAAAGTATCTCACCACTGGGCTGGAACTCAGGGAGATGCTGTCAATATTGTAATTTGTACGGAATTCCATTTTGATAAAGGGAATAATGCATTTTTTTGCATTTAGTTTTAGACAATGACTTTGGCACCAATCATTCATTTGTGTTAACCCTTCTTGTAATATGTTGAGATCATTACAAGACTCAACAATTGCTTTCTGTTTGCAATCATCAGCGAACGTGATGCGCCAAAGGCCATTTACTATGGCCTGGACTTCTAAGAAACAGATGTCAAATAGTAAGGGGCCCAGCATATACATCTGTGGTACTCCACTCGTGGCAAGTCTACTGGTGGAGGTGAAGTTGCCAGTTTTGACAGTGTGTCTTCTGACGGTGAGGTGAGCCAACTGGCTACCCATCTAGTAAGATAAGGGTTAATCCCCAGTTGGGAGAGTTTCTCATCAATGCCAGAATGGGGGATTGTGTCGAAAGCTTGGCAAGGTCAAGATAGGCTTTGGACACTGTCTTACCTTCGTCCATGGTGTTGGTGACATTCTCAAAGAGGTCTACCAGTTTTAATAAGCATGACCTACTCTTAATGAAGCCGAACTGGGTTGGGTCCAGTGTTTGGAGGTTGGCTATGTCCTTGTTGATAAGGTCAATAATTCTTTGCATGGCCTTGCAGATGAGGCTGGTTAGACTTATAGGTGTGTAGTTCTCAGGGTCAGTTGATGGTCCACCTTTGTACAGGGGAATTACTATTGCTGTTCTCCATTCTGCAGGAATGTAGCCAGTTCTCATATGACTAAAGAGAATGCCAAGTGGGTCTTCTAGGTCTTGTTTTAGATTGTTTAGTAAATAACCCAGTATAAAAAGCTTCATGTCACTCACAATTGCAGACATCAATGATCACTATGCAGAAGTGCATGCAAATGCCCTGTACAAACACTTAAGCAACTGTATAAACTCTGCTGTACCTGACTGGATCAAAACCAGGTATTCCTGTAAAAACAAGCCACTGTGATAGACTTCACGTATAAACAGATTATACAACAAGAGGAAGAAACTGTTGTCCAAAAGCAAGAAGGATATCACCCTGCAGAGGAAGAGTTCCCTCCTAAGCCTAAACAAGAAAATCAGAAACCTTGTAAAGTCTTCTAAAGCAAATTATAAAACTAAAATCACATCCCTAGCCAAGGATAATCATAAGGCATTCTTTAACTATGTCAAAAGTCTAAAAGGGAATGCCCAACTATGTGCCGAACTAGTTGTAGACGGGATCACTCATACTATACCAGAAGATATCATCAACCTGCTAGCTGACAGATTCAGTGGAAACTTCACCCTCCTATCCCCACCTACTACATATCAAAGTATACCTGACACCAGCCCTCTGTCTAGTATCCCCAGAGAACAGGTCCATCTCTGCACTCACCAAAGCCGAAAATATGGCCTCAATGGGACGAGATAATATGCCAGGTTGTTTACTAAACAATCTAAAACAAGACCTAGTGGACCCACTTCACATTCTCTTTAATCATAGCTTGAGAACTAGCTATGTTCCTGCAGAATGGAGAACAGCAGCAGTAATCCCCTGAACAAAGGCGGACCATCAACTGACCCTGGGAACTACAGACCTATAAGTCTAACCAGCCTCATCTGCAAGGCCATGGAAAGAATTGTCATGGACCTTATCAACAAGGACACAGACAACCTCCAAATGCTGGACCCAAGCCAGTTTGGTTTTGTAATGGGTAGATCATGCTTATTAAACCTGGCAGACTTATTTGAAAATGTCATCAAAGCCACGGATGAAGGTAAGAGAGTGCACACAGCCTACACGATCCCCCACTCTGGCATCATTAAGAAACTCTCCCAGTTGGGGATTAACCCTTATGTTACTAGAAGGGTAGTCAATTGGCTCACTGACAGAACACACTTTGTCAAAATTGGTGACTCCACCTCAACCAGTAGACCTGTCACCAGTGGAGTACCACAGGGGTCTGTGCTTGGCCCCTTACTGTTTGGCATCTATTTCTCAGAACTCCATGCCAAAATAGACAGCCTCTGGCTCACCAACTTTTCTGATGGTTGCAAACTGGAAGCAATCATCGAGTCCCCTAATGATGTCAACATATTATAAGAAGGGCTAACACAAATGAATGACTGGTGCCAAAGCCATGGCCTAAAACTAAATGCAAAAAAATCCATTATTATTCCTTTGGCAAAATGGAATTCCTTACAAATTACAATAATGACAGCACACCCCTGAGTTCCAAGCCAGTGGTGCAAGATTTGGGAACACAGGTTGATAACAATCAACAGTAGTGTGGAAAGCCTTTATGTAGTGCACCTCATAAGCAAGGGCATAGGATCCAGGTGAAAGGATGTTATAACTTCACTGTACTTGACCCTCTTCAGACCAGTAATAGAGCACAATCCACTCTTTTCCATGTACCTCACCAGACACCTGCAGCAGTTGGAGAGACCTCAGTGGTTTCTTATTAAGAAAATACAGGGACCCCAAGCCTAACCTACATGGACAGGCTGAAAGCCCTGTCACTTTACTCTGTATCTTATAGGATGTTTAAGAGGTAACTTCAGCTTGGTCTACAGGTCAATCTCTGACCTTGCCATAATGGAAATGCAAGTCGAATGGGACAAGAGTCATTTTCTCTACGGATCTTAACCTAGGTTCTGTCAACAGAACATGCTGGAGAGACAGATATGTCTCCCAGAAATTGCCACAAAGTCACACAAAACAGAGCTCCTCACTGAACCTATTCAAACTCAACCTAGATAACTGGATGGTTGACTATAAATGAACCCCTGAGGTGGCACCCATGTCCCTTATGGTCAGGGGTAGCTGATGTTGATCACCGACCCACTCTGTTCATAAATTCATCCAGCAAACTACTCAAAAAGAACAAATGGGGACAACTGTGATTAACACTTCTAGGTTTGTAAATGCTCTAGGGCTGCCAGCCTAGTAACCTAGTATGAACCTTTGAAGGTCCTGATGGTTTTAGAAGCAATCCATTGTCTTATGCATGTATTTTCCCATAATTTCCATTTATTTCTAAATGATTTGCTGCTTCCCTTTTATAAAGATAATTGTTCAGGTTCTGTTCTCTCTTTTATACTATTCAATAGTAATTGTTTTCTTGGCAGCTAACAGAATTAAACTTAACAAGGCCTTACTATACCTAGGCAATACAAATACTCTGTCCCAGCTCGAAAGAATAATTTCCGTAGTCAGACGAATATGCTTACCCGATATGTCAGAGTGCTCTATAGGGAATTTTTTAAAATCTGCCAACACATTAGTACAGATACAGTAAAACAAACACACACCTACATTCGTGGAGGCTCTCAATAAAAATCTGCCCAAACAACAGACCTCCAAAGCTAAAACGCAAGCAACCACCACCACCCCCAACACAACCCAAATGACACATAGCCCACAAAATCAGTGAGCCACTCTAAACTTCAACCCATAAGGCAAAACAACGTACCCAACACACTAGTCATAGGTGACTTTATAGTCAGGCACACTGATGTCCAGCTCACCGGAATAAACAAGAAGAAAGTTACTGTCAGCTGCCTGTTCAGTGCCAGGATCTGCCACATAACACAAGCACTCAGGACACTCCACAACAAGTACAAATATGACTCTGTCATTGTCCATGTTGGTGTAAATTACCTGAGACGTACCTCCCTAGACTACATGAAGAGAGACATGGAGGAGCTTGCGGATCATGTAGCCCAGGCAGGTATGACCCTAGCCCTGAGTAGCATCCTGCCATCACCCAGAATGATACAAGAATACAAGGATAAAATGACTGACTTCAGCAATTAGCTAAGCTTCTAGTGTCACTTAAGGGGATCCAGTGTCTGTCTGCCTGGGATGACAATCGACAGACCATAATGCTTTGCCAAAGATGGCCTGCGCCTGTCTCCCCTGGGATTCCAGATACAGGCTAAGGCCTTTTGCCATCCCTACAGTGCCTTTTTTAGCCAAGGATCAAATAACAAACTCACTACCATAGTAGGTATAAGCAAGCAAAATCTGAGGGTAATGCTATTCAATGCTAGAAGTCTAAACCTCAAAATGCAGTCATTCAAGGCACTCCTTAAAATGGAGCACAACATCTGTCCAGTGACAGAGACCTGGTTCAAGGTTCCAGAGAGCACCCCTCCATTACCAGGCTATAACTCATACCACATCTTTTGACCACCTAGCCTGGACTGAAACACTAAAGGAGGAGGCGTGTCCATATGCATTAAGGATATCCACACCTCCAGGCTAGTTGCTCAACATAATGCATCCGAAATTATCCAACTGCAACTAATACTGGGTACAGATCCCCCGCCATGGCCCAGTATGCCCACTCCACATTTCTTGATATACTGGGTAATATTAAGGTACAGCCCAATACCCTAATAATAGGCTTTTTCAACTACCCCACCATCAACTGGAAAAACTACTCCATGAACTAACTCATTTGCTCAACTCTTTCTGGAATTCATAAATTCCAACACCCTGGATCAGCTTGTCCATACCCCCAACAGGGGCAGCAATATCATGGACCTGGTCATTACCAATATGGGCAACCGATGTTCCACGCCAGAGGTCAACTCCTCGCTGGTCAAATCCGACCACAAGCTAATCACCCTAGACATCAATATCCCAGCCCTACCCCCCATTAAGGAAACCACCATAAAAAACTTCTCCAAAGCCAACTTCATTCTTCTTAAGACAGAAGTGGCAAGCTTCATGACACCCATTACAGATGGAAAATAGAGGTAAGACTGCTCAATCCTATACAAATGCAGTGTATAAGCACATACACGAGTGCATGGATTGTGCCATCCCCAACAGAACCAAGACACTATCCTCCAAAAAGCCAATCTGGTGGTGCCTTGCCATAAACAAACTCTACAACAGAAGGAAGAAGCTGTTGGAAAAAAAAAAAAAGAGTAAAATCATCTGATTGCAGGAACTCCCTGGTCAGCCTCAATAAGAAGCCGAGGTCCTTCATAAAATCCTCCAAAGCTAGTAACAAAAATAAAATCACCACTCAATCTAAACACAACCACAAAGCATTCTACAGCTATGTCAAAAATCTCAATGGCGACACTCAGATCTGCTCTGAGTTACTGCACAATGGCACTACATATACAGAACCAACTGATATTGCCAACATGCTGGCAGATAGGTTCAGTGCAATCTTCACCCTCACCCCCCAAAGGGCCCATCACTATACCAGAAGAATGAAAAGCCCCTGTAGTCACGGCTGCACAAGTAAAGACCGCACTCTCCAAAGCCAAGAACACAGCATCCATGGGACCTGACAACATCCCATGCTGTGTTCTGCACAAACTACAGAACAAACTGGCACCCCACCTAAGTACCATGTTCAGTCATAGCCTCACTTCAGGATTTGTGCCTATGGAATGGCGCACAGCGATGGTTATCCCACTCCATAAAGGGGGCACCACCACGGACCCAGGGAACTACCACCCAATTAGCCTGACGAGCCTGGTCTGCAAGGCCATGGAATGTATCATCTTGGAACTTGTGAACAAGGACATAGGTAACCTCTAAACTCTGGACTCTACTCAGTTTGGGTTTGTAAAAGCTAGGTCATGTCTCCTAAACCTGAATGACTTCTTTGAAGCAGTCAACAGAGCTGTGGGCGAGGGTAAGGTGGTGCACACAACCTTTCTTGACCTCGCCAAGGCTTTCAACACCATCCCCTATTCTGGAATTATAAATAAACTCACTAGACTGAGCATAAATCCCTATTTCACAAAATGGGTGGCCAACTGGCTCACTGACAGTATCCACACAGTGAAAGTAGCCGACTCCAAATCCAACTTCAGACCAGTGACAAGTGGAGTACCACAGGGCTCAGCCCTGGGTCCTTCTCCTGTTTGGCATCTACTTCTCAGAAGTCCAGGCTAATACAGCAGGTCTTTGGCTAACGAAGTTCACAGATGACTGCAAACTAGGTGCCATAATCGAATCATCTAATGATGTGGACATTCTACAAAGGGGCCTCACTGAGACTGATGCTTGGTGCCAAAGTCATGGCCTCAAACTCAATGCCAAGAAGTGCATGGTCATCCCCTTTGGGAAATACACTGCACGCATGAACTACCACATAGGCAGTAGCCTACTAAACACCAAAAGTGTGATGAGACCTTGGGACACAGGTGGACAGCAGTCTCTCCTTTGATAATCACATCACCACAGTAGTCAGGAAATCCACCTACGTGGCACACTTCATCACAATGAGGTTCAACCTCCAGAAAAAAAGAGAGGTCACTGTTCCCCTCTACTCATCCCTCATCAGACCCATTAAAGAGTACAATGCCCCATTTGGGATGTACCTCGCAAGACATCTACAACAACTAGAAAGGCCACAGAAATACCTCACTAAGAGGATTACCGGCCTCAAACAGATGCCATACGCAGACCGTTTCAAAAATCTCCAGCTCTATTCCATCGCTTATCACCTACTCAGAGGCGACCTCTGCCTAACATACAAAGCCATGTCAAACTCAGATCTGTTGTATATGCTACACTTAAAGAAACCCCAATCCCTCCAAGCCACATGCTCCAGGGACCTTAAACTTGCCACCACAATAAACAGAACATGCTGGAGGGATAAATTCCTGTCCCAGAGACTTCCCATGCTCTGGAACAAACTACCCCATTCATGTCAAGCAAAGCTCCTCATTAGCCCTCTAAGAAAAATTTTGACAATTGGATGGGAAATAGGAAATTCACCCCATGGATCACTTCTGTGGCTCTGCTAGACAGCAGCGCAGGAAAATAACTTTCTTGGGTGGCAAAAGCCAGGGAACGTTTTTGGTTAGGTCTATATTGGCCCTAGGGCCGATAACCTAGTACCTACCTATAAACCTACCTATCACACTCCCAAAATGTATATTTGTAGTTGCCCATTTCTTCCCCATCACACCTCCAACATTTGCTATGTACTTAAAGAAAAATTCTTTGAAGCCTGCTTGGGATATAAAAATACCTATGCAAACACTTGCAGGCAAAGATCTAAAACCTTTTAGACTTTGTTGGATACTTGGGAATCAAACATATGTCTTCCCATTGCTCCCTTGTAAATTGGTTTTCCAGTCTGTCTTTACAAACTTTTTTAACATCCTTTGATTGGCCCTTATAGTTATTGTGCAATAATTTATATGCCCTACTAATTATCTTTTTTTAACAGCAGCTTCTCTTCTAGACTCGGCTAAAAACTCAACCAAAGCAAGCCTTCCAGTTAGGATTCCCCTACCCCTCTATGCTCAGATCTCAATCCATTGTAGGGAAGGCAGTCTCTAACCTGCACTCCAAATGTCTTCTTGGCCTTTTCCCACTCTATTACCTTTCCCTCTCTATTTATTTGCTCCCAATACCTTGTTTTTTCTGCCAGTTTTTTCCACTAAATTCCAGCGCCCTCTTGCCTATTTTCTGTATCCCTACTTGCAGCCATCCCTAATGGCAACATCTCCTTTCTTCCCTCTTGGCTTGGCTTAGTTCTAACACTGCTTTCTGCTCCTTTATGAAAATAATATTCTGTATGGATGTTATTATTTGCCTTACTGATCTACATTAAAAATCCCACTCTCTCATTATCTTTTGAATTTCACGACTGTTTCATCATCATCCCTTTCCAATCTGAGTTATGCCTTCTGATTGTGTTATATGCATGAGCCTTAACTGTGCAGCTCTAAAATATCCCTTCAGATCAGATAACTCTAAACCTCCTTGTTCTATTGGAAGGAACAACTTATCCCATTAACTCTTGCCCTTTTCCCTCCCATATAAATTTCTTCAACTCTTTATTAACTACAGTCCACAACTCCTCCTCTAGTTCATAAAAAATATGTATGACCCACATATAAAAAACAAACAGACTAAATGTTTTTTTCTGCTTGTATCTTACCATCCATAATCAGATGTTCCAGTTTTTCCATTTTTGTATTATCTTTTCTAAGCCTCATCTCACATACCCTTAGCTGCCATAACAGAACCCAAACTCATAAATAATTAATCTTATCATGTTCCCATAAATATGGGTATTGCTGAACCATCTGTGTGTGGATACATAATTTACAGTTATAACCCTTGCTTTACCCTTATTAATTGTATACACTGAAAAGACTTGAACCTGTCTCATAATGCTCCACAATACTGAACTGTTCTTCCTTGGATTAATCAGGTAGAAAATAATATTATCTGAAAATAAAGCCAACATTTCCTAATTACCATAACAATTACATCCTTAAATTTCTGTGACCCTTATTTTCTTTGCCAATGACTCCTATGTTCAAACACAACTCATCAAAGAAGAACCCTGCAACTATCATTCTTACCACCAATCATTAATATATCACCCTAAATAACTTTATTATTGTATCAGGGAATGCAAATGCTTTCATTGCCCCACTCATAAAATCTCAGCTTATACTTTAAAATGCTTTCCCGGCACCAAGACCAACCAACAATGGTGGTCATTGGGTAAGTCAGCGATTCAGGTAGTAGCCTGCTATAGGTTCCCAACCATGTCTCAAGACTCACAGTCCACGTTCATAAACAGCCTGGAGAATATTAGGGTCCAACCTAACTCTCTTATACTGGGTGACCTCAACTACCCCTCCATTAACTGGAAAAAATACTCTTATATCAATACACTTGCCCAATGTTTCCTGGGATTCATTAATTCTAATGCCCTGGACCAGCTCATTCTTACTCCGACTAGAGGCAGCAACATCCTTGACCTGGTCATTACTACCATTGACGACCATTGCTCGACACCAATAGTCAACTCCTCCACCACAAACTAATCACCTTGGAAATCCACATCCCTTCCACCCATCTCCCCCAAAAAAGGTAACCACCATGAAAAACTTCTCCAAAGCTAACTTTGGGCACCTAAAAACAGAGGTGGCTAACATTTATAGCACCCCATGCAAATGAAGAATAGTTGCATGCCCGCCAAATCATACACCAAAGCACTGTACGAACACATACACAAATGCATGGATCTCGCCATACCCAACAGAACCAAGATGCTCTCCTGCAAAAAAAAGCAAGCCAATCTGGTGGGTCCCTGCCATAAACAAACTCTGCAACAGAAGGAGGATACTGATGTGGAATAAGGTGAAGTCCCATGACTAGAAAAATTCCCTTATCAGCCTCAACAAAAAGTTGAGATCTCTCAACAAATCCTCTAAAGCTAGCTAAGAAAACAGAACTGCAGTAGATAGTAAAGACAACCACAAGGCCGCCTACAGTTATGTAAAGAATCTCCACGGAAATACCCAGATGTGCTCTGAGCTTCTGAAAAATGGTACCTCCTATACCAAGCCAACAAATATTATATCAATATCCAAGAAAACACTAGACAGGAAACAGCTAAGATAAATACTCCACCAAGGTACAATAAAGTAATAGAAATCCACAAACAAATGGTGAAGTAACCAATGCACAGAATGTCCTGGTTTAAACACAGTCCAAGAATGAATGAAACGTAGGTAAAATCCAAGGTAAATTTATTCACTCAGGTAAGCGCTTTCATGATACACATATCACTTCTTCAGACCTTCAAACAAACACACCCTAGCCAACTATATTTAAACAGTATTCAAACCAATTAAATCAAACCAATTAATACTTAAAGTAAAACCAGTCATTCTATAGTATGTACAAAGTCATACTAAAAACATTTCAAGTATAAATACGTAAACATAAAGTGCATTAATTAAAACAAAACAATTAAAATATATATTTAATATGTTTCTCTATCTTTCATTAAATAATTTGATTTCATTTAATTTCATCTGAACAGCCTCCTATTCTTCAGAACTGGTTTCAAGGGTATTCTATCATTAAGGCCCTTTCCTTTATTAGCTCTTAGTCTGATAATCCACCTAGTTTCAGAGGTCTCTGTATGGTTCCTTATATCACCACCTCTCTCATTAGGAATAATTCTCTCAATAACTGAGAACATAAAATTATGGTCATTGCCCTCAGAGGACACATGTTTGGCACGCATTAGTGGCAACACCATTCCTAATATTTAATAAGTGTTCCCTAATTCTAAATCTTAGCTGTCTGTCAGTCTTGCCCACATAAAATGCAGAGCATTTCAGACAGACAGCCAAGTAGACCACATGGTTTGTGTTGCAATTAGCTGCTACACTAAAATCATATACTCGCTTAGTGTCTGGATGTGTAAATACATTCTCATGATTTATGTATATACACTGATTGCATCCACCACAAGGAACCGTCCCTTTTACTCCTACCATATCATGTCCCTTATTATTGTGTGGATAGCATAACATCCTTTTCAAATATTTCCTGTTCTTAAATGTAAAACTTGGATTTTCCCCTACTACTTGTTTGGTTTCTGGATTCTGTGTTAATATATTCCAGTTCTTTTTTATCACACTGGTTATTATATTCAAATCGTTGGTAAAATAAGTAGAGAATCTAACAGATTCATTTTTATGTTGAACATAACCTGTTCTATCATTATTGGGCTTTGACAAATAGGGCTTACCTATACTATCTCTCCATGAAGTAGATGCATCCAGGATTTCTGTGGTCATACTATCAGCATAACCCCTTTCATTAAATCTGAGTTTCAAATTAGTTAGTTCTTTGAAATTAAATGAAATCAAATTATTTTAATGAAAGATAGAGAAACATATTAAATATATATTTTAATTGTTTTTAATTAATGCACTTTATGTTTACGTATTTCTACTTGAAATGTTTTTTAGTATGACTTTGTACATACTATAGAATGACTGGTTTTACTTAAGTATTAATTGATTTGATTGGTTTGAATACTGTTTTAATATAGTTGGCTAGGATGTGTTTGTTTGAAGGTCTGAAGAAGTGATATGTGTATCATGAAAGCGCTTACCTGAGTGAATAAATTTACCTTGGATTTTACTTACGTTTCTTTCATTCTTGGATTGTGTTTAAACCAGGACATTCTGTGCCTTGGTTACTTCACCATTTTTTGTGGATAGATATTTTCAATACACTGGCCGAAATATTCAGTGCCAACTTTACCCCTCCCACCCCAAAGGACCAATCACACACAATACCAGTAGATTGCCAGGCACCCAGTATTACTGCTGCACAGGTTAAAACAGCACTGTCCAAGGCCAAGAATACAGTGTCTACGGGACCTGACAATATCCCTGGCTGTGTTCTACAAGAACTACGGAGTGAACTGGCACCTCACCTGTGTGCCCTGTTCAATCACAGCCTCACCCCAGGCTTTATCCCTCCCCACAAAGGAGGAACAACTACAGACCCTGGGAACCATCGCCCCTTTAGCCTGACGAGTCTGATATGCAAAGCTATGGAGCGCATCATCATGGACCTAATAAACAAGGATATAGGGAATCTCCAAACTCTGGAACCACAAAGTTTGGTTTTGTGAAGAGTAGATCATGCCTGCTCAACCTGGTCGACTTCTTTGAGTCAGTCACCAGAGCTGTGGATGAAGGCAAGGTGGTTCATATAGCCTACCTTGATCTGGCCAAGGCCTTTGATACCATTCCCCATTCAGGAATCATAGAAGAACTCACTAAGCTAGGCATCAACCCCTATATCACTAGGTGGGTTGCAAACTGGCTCACAGACAGAGCTCACAGTGTGAAAGTAGCTGACTCCAAGTCAGACTGCGGACCAGTCATGAGTAGAGTCCCAGAGGGTTCGGTCCTGGGTCCTCTCCTGTTTGCTATCTACTTTTCTGAAGTCCAGGCCAACACAAAGGGACTCTGGCTGACAAAACTTGCAGACGATTGCAAGTTGGGAGCAATTATTAACTCCCTAAGTGATGCTGACATCCTACAGAAAGGCCTCACTGAGACCAACGACTGGTGTCAGAACCATGGCTTTAAGCTCAAAGCCAAAAATGTGTTGTCAACCCCTTGGGGAAAACCCAGTTCACATGAATTACCACATTGATGATAGTCCACTGAACACAGAAGGCATTATAAGAGATCTGGGAACACAGGTTGACAGCAACCTCTCTTTTGACCACCACACTGCTACTGTGGTCAGAAAGTCCTTTTATATGGCACATTTCATTACTAAGGGTTTTGCATCAAGGAAGAAAGAGGTCATTGTCTCCCTCTACTCTTCCCTCATTAGGCCAATCATCAAGTACAATACCCCATTTGGCATGTACCTCACTAGACACCTGCAACAACTGGAGAGGCCGCAAAAGTACCTCACAAAGAGGATTCTAGGCCTTAAACACTTGTCCTATATGGACAAACTCAAAAAACTCCAACTATTCTCTGTCTCACATCGCCTACTTAGAGGTGATCTCTGCTTGACTTACAAAGCCATGTCTGACCCAGCCCTGTTAGAAATGCTACATCTAAAGAAATCCCAATCCCTCTGCACCATACGCTCCAGAGACCTCAACTTCATTACCACAATCAACAGAACATGCTGGAGGGACAGGTTCATAACCCAGAGACTACCCATGCTGTGGAACAGACTTCCCATACATATCAAGCACAGCACCTCACTGGCCCTCTTCAAGAAATCTTGATGAGTGGATGGGAAATTCACCCTGGGGATCACCCCAGTGGCTCTACTCGACAGAGGTACTGGGAACTAAGGTCAGGTGGAACGATGCAGTGGTAATCCTATGGGATAGGCTTGTATTTTGTTATATATTGCCTTCTAGGCACCCAATGTATCCACAATAGTGCAAATCATGTTCCAGTCCCTACCTATAAGTAATATTCCCTGCTGAAAGTGGATTATTTCGCCAAAATCTTTTAAGCTCTAAAATAGCAGTTTTAGGTGTGATATAAATACATGCTAGCATAATCCTCATCCCTTGCAACAGCCCATTAATCCTCCTAATCTACCATTACTATCTTTTTCCTTTTATGGTTACTGAAGCCCCACTAGCAATCAGTATTGTTACTCCTCTTTTCCTTTGTCCCTGATATTCTGCTGAAAATCTATCTTAGAATCCTTTCTTTATCAACTTCACATGCTCATTTCATTCCAAATGTGCCACCTGCAGCACTGATTTTTGCACTCTGCATTTCTTATTATAATTCAATACTATTTCCGTTTTATTTATTCCTTATAAAGTCATTTATGTTCCAAGATGATATGTATAGTGCAGGTATTATGGTAAAAAGCTATTGTTCCCACACAATACATATGACAGTCTTTTTTTTTTAAATGTGTATTTCCAACTTCTTTCTTATATAAACAGTTTGGCAGGCTGATCTTTTATGCAATTGTTTCTTCTCATCTCCATTTGGACATATCTCACATTTTTCAAGACTTTCTGTTTTAGTGGACTCTCTCAAACAAGTACATTTTCAGACTATCCCATCCCATTAACTTAGAACATACACATAAAACTAAGTGCACCTTCAAAGTATGAAGTTTAACTCTCCAAATAGGAACAATTGCCTCAAATTGACAGCAGCACCCACAAGCATTACCTAACCTAAAATTAAGGTTACCCATGCTAAAGTGCATACTATAGTCTGCATTCCCACATACACTAATTAGTGTATGTTCTTTTCATACCTCTACTCCCATCTCATATGTGAAAAACAGACTGTATGTTTTCAGCAAAACATTAACCTTTAGCTCTAAGAAGAAAAAAATGGCTGTGGCTATCTTTAAATAAAACTGAAGTGTACACTATTCTTTCTATTAAATGCATTAAAGTATTCAGGCTGCTATCTCTTATTTGCTTCCCGTATTTTCCAAGTTGATTTTTCACTGAACTGTTTGCTATTGAACCTCTAAGTTTTGCATTTCCCTCAGCAAAGAATGGTTTAAACTCTCAAAATGAATTGCTTGCACCTGGAAACATGAAGTAATATTTGATATGATACTCAAAATAGAATATACAACTGCCTTCAGCTGTAGACATCTTGACTCCCACTGAGCTGCTTCGGTAATATGGTATAGAATATACCTGATGTATAATGTTTGTAAATGTGAACTGGTTAACATTATTATACAAAAGCAAGTTTTTCTATGTCACATGTGATAATTCAATAAAGGTGTTCGATAAACAGACTACTATATGCAACAACAATCCTACATTCTCTCATGTGCAGACATTGCTAATTATTACATGCCTGCACTGAAGATATATTTTTCCAGATAGGAACTGATCACCTGAGTGATTCATGAGCTAATAGCAAAACATCTCCATCTATTCTGTTGTTTCTATTATTAAAGTATTGTTTGAATCCCTTAAATTCTACATGATTTATGTCAAAACCTTCAATGATTCTTATAATTATATACTTAATATTTGTAATTAAACATTCCAATTCTTCCTTTTTATTTATTAGACTGAGAGCCTTGGTATACTTAAACTTTAAATCTCTAACATTTTTGTTCATTAAAGAATTTCTAGTAGCATTTTTTGTTTAATTCATAAAAAAATAGTCAGATGTTTGTTTAAATTTATTGTGCAGAGTGCTTTTTTCCCCCCTCTGCTCAGATGCAGCTTATCAACAAGATAATAAATCTTCCCAAATCCATTCTTCATAGTGGGCGATAGAAAAAAAAAACTTCAAATATCCATGCCCCTTAACCAGGTGTTGTACAGCTTTGCCATAGCATTTACATAGTTACTACACTGAGGACGTAGCGGAATTTTACAAAAAGTTATTTCTACATTCTTTTGCTTATGCCTTACTTCAAAGCTGCATCTTTCATGTGTAGCAATGGGAAATAGCATAGACCATTTATTCCCATCATTACACAAACATTTGTGTAATTATATACTTTGGATATCAATGTATAAAATATCTCAAAAAACTGCTGCAACTTTATTCCCTTAAGTGATGACACTGTTATTTTTTTTCTTTGTTAACTGTGGGTAATAGCCTATTTAAATGTGAAAGGTATGAGACATCAACTAACTAACATATTTCATTAAGTATTTCTCCTATTTCCCATAGGTAGGTACTAGGCTATTGGCCCTGGGGCCTATATAAGCCTACACAAAAAAGTTCCCTTGCTTTTGCCACCCAAGTAAGTTATTTTTTTGCTCCCCTGTCTAGCAGAGCCACAGATGTGATCCCAGGGGTGAATTTTCTATTTCCCATCCAACTGTCGAGATTTTTCTTAAAGAGGGTTAATGAGGAGCTTTGCTTGACATGAATGGGTAGTCTGTTCCAGAGCATGGGAAGTCTCTGGGACAGGAATCTATCCCTCCAGCATGTTCTGTTTATTGTGGTAGCAAGGTTTAGGTCCCTGGAGTGTGTGGCTTGGAGGGATTGGGGTTTCTTTAAGTGTAGCATGTCCAACAGATCTGGGGTTAACATGGTTTTGTATGTTAGGCAGTGGTCGCCTCTGAGTAGGTGATAAGCAACAGAGTAGAGCTGGAGATTTCTGAGACAGTCTGCGTATGACATCTGTTTGAGGCCGGTAATCCTCTTTGTGAGGTATTTCTGTGGCCTTTCTAGTTGTTGCAGATGTCTTGCAAGGTACATGCCAAATGGGTTGTTGTACTCTACAATGGGTCTGAGGGATGAGTAGAGAGGAACAATGACCTCTTTTTTTCAGGAGGTGAACCTCTGTGATGAGGTGTGTCACGTAGAAGGATTTCCTGACTACTGTGGTGATGTGATTATCAAAGGAGAGACTACTGTCCACCTGTGTCCCAAGGTCTCATCACACTTTCGGTGTTTAGTAGGCTACCGCCTATGTGGTAGTTCATGGGTACAATGTTTTTCCCAAAGGGGATGACAATGCACTTCTTGGCATTGAGCTTGAGGCCATGACTTTGACACCAAACATCAGTCTCAGTGAGGCCCTTTTGTAGAATGTCCACATCATTAGGCGATTCTATTATGGCACCTAGTCTGCAGTCATCTGCAAACTTCATTAGCCAAAGACCTGCTGTATTAGACTGGACTTCTGAGAAGTAGATGCCAAACAGGAGAGGACCCAAGACTGAGCCCTGGGGAACTCCACTTGTCACTGGTCTGAAGTTAGATTTGGAGTCGGCTACTTTCACTGTGTGTGTTCTCTCAGTGAGCCAGTTGGCCATCCATCTTGTGACATAGGGATTTATGTCTAATCTATTGAGTTTATCTATAATTCCAGAGTGAAGGATAGTGTCAAAAGCCTTGGCGAGATCAAGATAAGCTGTGTGCACCACCTTACCCTCGTCCACGGCTCTGGTGACTGCTTCAAAGAAGTCAATCAGGTTTAGGAGACATGATCTACCATTTACAAACCCAAACTGAGTGGGGTCCAGAGTTTGGAGGTTACCTATGTTCTTGTTTATAAGCTCCAAGATGATATGTTCCATGGCCTTGCAGACCAGGCTTGTCAGGCTAATGGGGTAGTAGTTCCCTGGGTCAGTGGTGACTCCCCCTTTGTGGAGTGGAATAATCGTTGCTGTGCACCATTCAGTAGGCACAAAGCCTGAAGTGAGGCTATAACTGAACATGGTACTTAGGTGGGGTGCCAGTTCGTTCTGTAGGTCGTGCAGAACGCAGCCTGGGATGTTGTCAGGTCCCATGGATGCTGTGTTCCTGGCTTTGGAGAGCATGTTTTTTACTTGCACAGCTGTGATTACAGGGGCTTTGCATTCTTCCGGTATAGTGATAGGCCCTTTTGGGGTTGAGGGGGGGTGAAGTTTGAACTGAATTTATCTGCCAGGATGTTGGCAATATCAGTTGGTTCTGTATATCTAGTGCCATTGTGCTGTAGCTCAGAGCAGATGAGTGTTGCCACTGAGATTCTTGACGTAGCTGTAGAATGCTTTGTGGTTGTCTTTGGAATCGGTGACTATTTTATTTTCCTAACTAGCTTTGGAGGATTTTATGAGGGATCTCAGCTTCTTACTGAGGCTGACCATAGAGTTCCTGCAGGGTCTATATTAAAAGAATGAATAATCAAAATTATGAATGCTCAGATGAGCAAAAATGTAGTAGGTTTGTTTTTTTTTTTTATTGCAGTACAGTGAAGATCAGAATATTTGCCCTTTCTTCACTGTAGTGCGACATCAGAGTTGGAATATATATTTATCGGGGGGTGTGGGGGGGTGCAATAATGCCTTTGAGTTGCTGCATTTTCGCTCATCTGAGCGTTCAAAATTTTGATTATTCGTTCTTTTCGTATAGACCCATTCCTGTAATGAGGGGATTTTACTCTTTTTTGCAACAGCTTCTTCCTTCTCTTGTAGAGTTTGTTTATGGCAGGGGACCACCAGAATGGCTTCCTTTTTTTGGAGGCTAGTGTCTTGGTTCTTTTGGGGATGGCACGATCCATGCACTCATGTATGTGCTTATACAGTGCATCTGTATAGGATTCAGCAGTCATACCTCTATTTTCTGTCTGTATGGCTGTCGTGAAGCTTGCCACTTCTGTCTTAAGAAGCATGAAGTTGGCTTTAGAGAAGTTTTGTTAAGGTGGTTTCCTTAATAGGGGGTGGAGCCGGGATATTGATGTCTAGGCTGATTAGCCTGTGGTCGGATCTGACCAGCGAGGAGTTGACCTCTGGCGTGGAACATCGGTTGCCTATACTGGTAATGACCAGGTCCAGGATATTGCTGCCCCTGGTGGCGGTATGGGCAAGCTGATTCAGAGCATTGGCATTTATGAATTCCAGAAAACGTTGAGCAAATGAGTTAGTACACGAGTAGTTTTCCCAGTTGATGGTGGGGTAGTTGAAATCGCCCATTATTAGGGTATTGGACTGTACCTTAACATTACCCAGTATGTCAAGAAACATGGAGTGGGCATCCTGGGGCATGACGGGGGATCTGTAATAAGCTACAACCTGGATTGCAGTCTTGCCCAGTGTTAGCTGCACTTGGATAATATCAAATGCTTTATGTTGAGCACCTAGCCTGGAGGTGTGGATATCCTTAATGAATACGGACAGACCTCCTCCTTTAGTGTTTCGGTCCAGGTTAGGTGGCCGAAAGGTGTGGTATGAGTTACAGACTGGTAACGCAGGGGTGCTTTCTGGAGCCTTGAACCAGGTGTCAGTCACTGCACAGATGCCGATGTTCTCCATTTTAAGGAGTGCCTCGAGTGAGTGCATTTTGAGGTTTAGACTTCTAACATCAAGAAGCATTACCTTCAGATTTTGCTTGCTTATACCTGGCACAGTGGTGAGTTTGTCATTTGGACCTTGCCTAAAAAAGGCACTGTAGGGTTGGCAAGAGCTTTAGCCAGTATCCGTAATCCCAGGGGCGGCAGGTGCAGGCCATCTCTGGCAAAGCATCGTGGTCTGTCAATCATGTCGTCCCAGGCAGACACTGGATCCCCTTAGAATGACACAAGAAACTTAGCCAATTGTTGAAGTCAATCATTTTATCCTTGTATTGTGGTACCATTCTGGGTGATAGCAGGATGCTACTCAGAGCTAGGGTCATACCTGCCCGGGCTACATGATCTGAGAGCTCCTCCATGTCTCTTTTCATGCAGTCCAGGGAGGTACGTCTCAGGTCATTCACACCAACATGGACAATGACAGAGTCATATTTGTACTTGTTGTGGAGTGACCTGAGTGCTTGTGTTATGTGGCAGATCCTGGCACCTGACAGGCAGCTGACAGTAACTTTCTCCATGTTTACCCTGGTGAGTGGGACATCAGTGTGCTTGACTATAGAGTCAACTATGACTAGTGTGTTGGGTACGTTGTTTTACCTTATGGGTTGAGGCTGAGTGGCACACTGATTTTGTGGGCTGTGTGTCATTTGGGTAGTGTTGGGGGGTGGTGGTTGCTTGCATTTCAGCTTTGGAGGTCTCTGTTGTTTAGGCAGATTTCTATTGACAGCCTCCGCGAATGTAGGTGTCTGTTTTGTGTTACTATGTGTGGGTTTAGGTGCTGTAGGTTTTGATGGACTATATGTTGAGTGTGGTGTGGTGCAGGTGTTTGCCTTCTCCTCTTGACTATCTAGTACAGTCTTGGCTGGAGTGAGCTTGACTTCCAGTTTGGCTATATAAGTGCATCTCTCTCACATTGTAGTGTTGGGTGGTAGGAGTAAAGGGTTGTCAGTGTATAAGAGGCAATTGCTACATTACCCCAAGATGCCCAGATTCATCAGGTGGATAGGGGAAAATACCGGGAGCTGACCCTTAGACATGCTTGGATAGGTGTTCATTAATTTAAGTAATAAAAACTGTTTTCCTCTTAACAAGTGAGGAAAGTTGAGTGCTGCAGTAATTTGTAGATTATTTAGTGCTTACAATGAGCTTTGAACAAGTGCTGAGCACAAGGAAACACTTTTGAGTGCTAAAACTAGAAAACTGGCTAGTTTTAAGAGAAAATTAGAAGAACAGAGTTTCTGGCACCAGGAATAGTTCAACCCTAGTTAAACTGTGCTGCACGATGCGCAAAACCTTACGAGTTTTAAAACAGAAAGATGAAAGATAGAAATAGCCCAAAAAGGCCAGTAAAACTACAGATTCTGAGCTGAAACCACTCCTCCACTGACAGTGAGGCTGTTCAAAGCTCACCACTCTCAATGAACAGAGAAGCTTCCTTCTATCTTAGTAACGTCTGGGCAACACACAGAAACTACAAAACAGCCCAGAATTCAGCAAAATCTGAAAAACTGACTCTACTGCTTATAGAAAGGCGGGAAATGAATAAAAAGATAGGATTTTTTTTTTTGTTTTTTTTTTTTTTCAACAATTAAAATAGATACAGTAAAACAAACACTTTTAAGGCAGAATAAGAAGTTATGTACTCACCATAACGTTCCATCTGAGTAGGTAAACTTAATTTGTCTGCAACCTGTGGGATACGGATCCGATCTCGGATCCGAGCCGGCAACTTTACAAATCTTAGATCCGAGCTCCTAGCTCCTCCCCTTACCCATAATCCCCTGCCAACCCTGACTGACCTCAGATCAAGTTTGCCCATAACTAATATAGCAGGCAGTTCATTACCTTTCCAAAAGGGTAATAATAACATGTCCTAAACATCTGTGAAGGTCAGGGGGACGGAGGGGGGGAATGGTTGCAAACAAATGAAGTTTACCTACTCAGATGGAACGTTATGGTGAATACATAACTTCTTAATCTGAAGCAGTTAACTTCATTTGGTCTGCAACCTGTGGGACAGAATCCCCAGCTACCTAAACCTTGGGCGACCTTCATGGAAGGATATTCCGGAGCACTGAGGTGCCAAAAGAAGTTCTCCCTCTGGAGATAATGTCCAGCTTATAATGATTTATGAAGGTATGAGGTGAAGCCCAAGTGGCTGCTGAACAGATATCATCCAAGGAAACTCTGGATTTGAAGGCAGCAGATGTAGCCATAGACCGAGTTGAGTGGGCATGAACTCCTTGACGTGCGGGTCTGCCAGAATTCTGATAAGACGCGATGATGCACAGCAAAATCCATTTCGACAAAGTAACTTTTGAGACTGGATTACCCAGATTAAATTTAGCAAAGGAGACGAACAACTGGTAGGATCGTCTGTGACCAGATGTCCTATGAATATAAAACCGGAGTTGTCTATGCACGTCCAAGGAATGCAGTTTGTACTCTCCTTTGTTCTGGTAGTTAGGAAAGAAGACCAGCAGATTGATAGACTGATTGATATTCGTCACAGAAACCACCTTTGGAAGGAAGGAGGGGTTGGTTCTGAGGTAAACCCTATCCTTGTGAAAGGCTAAGTATGGAGGTTTGACAGAAAGAGCCTGTAATTCAGATACTCTCCTAGCTGAAGTAATAGACACCAGAAAGGCTGTTTTCCACGACAGATATTTGAGGTCTACCGATGCCGCGGGTTCAAAGGGAGGAGCCGTTAAGGCCTGCAAAACCAAAGTCAAATCCCATGGCGGTACAGCTTCCTTTATGGGAGGTCTAAGGAGGAAAGTGCCCTTTAGGAATGTCTTGCACAATTTTGAAGTAATCAAGGGCCCCATATCGCTGCCTATGTAAAAATGAGAGATAGCTGCTAATTGCACTTTGACCGTGGAACAGCTAGCTCCCTCATTAAAGAGGCCTGAAAGAAAATCCAGCACCGCCGGTAAGGTGGCTGTGAAGGGATCCAAATTATGGCGTTCTGCCCAGATAGAAAAATGCTTCCATTTACTACTATAAACCTTCCTAGTAGAGGGCTTGTGCGCTGCTACTAGGATAGCTTTAACCCGGGATGAGATACCGGGAGTCCTCGCTAGGAGTGGAACTGGAGCAGCCAAGCCGTAAGCTTGAGGTTGACCAGGTTGGGGATTGGGAGACCCTGTGGGTGGGAAATCAGATCCAGGAGGGGATCTAGCACCCAGGGCGGATTCACTTGATGAGACCAGAGATACGGGAACCAAGTTTGGCGAGGCCAGAATGGGGCAATGAGGATCATTCTGCTCCCCAACCGACTGGCTTTCTGAAGACGTTTCAGCATCAGTGGAAGAGGAGTGTAGGCATAGGGAAGACCGGGTGGTCAAGCATGCACCAAAGCGTCCCTCAGGGCTTCCCCGAGAGGGGGAATGAGAGCAAAGTAATTGTTGCATTTCGTGTCTGAGGGAGATGCGAAGAGATCGCAACAGGGCTGCCCCCAGACAGCAAAAATTTGACTCGCTACTTGGGGATTGAGGGACCACTCGTAAGGCGAAAGGATGGTGCGACTCAGTCTGTCTGCCAGGATGTTGGTCCATCCCGGAATGTGCATTGCAATGAGAAAGCGGTTCATGGAGATCGCCCATTCCCACACTCTCATGGCTTCTCAACAGAGTGGGTAAGACCTGGTTCCCACCTGCTTGTTGATATACCAAACCACAGACATACTGTCTGACTGGACTGCAATCATTCCTACAGGCAGAAGGCTCTGAAGTGCTTGCAACAACAACAGCACTGCCCTCATCTCTAGAACATTTATGTGCAATAAGGTCTCTGAATCATTCCACATGCCTTGGACAGTCCTGCCCGAATAATGCCCCCCCCACCCAAGACGAGAGGTGTCCATGGTCACTATGGTGAGAGGGGAGGTCGTGGCAAAGGGACGTCCCGTCTGGAGGTCCGGCGATTGAAGCCACCAAACGAGAGCTCTCTTGCAGACCCTGCTGAGGGAAATGGGGTGATCCAAGGGATACTGGAGAAAGGACCATTGAACCTGCAGAGTCCACTGCAATATCCGCATGTTGAGACGCACCATGGGGAGGAGGTTGACTGCGGCTGCCATAGACCCTAGAGCCCTCAGAACCAATCCCGCCGGAGGTTTCGAAGATTGAAAAATGGTCCGCATGTGAGCTTTCAGAGTGTGCAACCGGTCGGGAGTTAGGAAGACAAGCTGCTTGTTGGTGTCCAGTCTGGCCCCGATAAAATCTATCACCTGAGTCAGGGTGAGGGAGGACTTGTCTGTATTTATAGTGATCCCTAGTTGTGGAGCAAGGTTGAGAAAGTAATTCCTGGCTAAGGATAGTAGATGCCTTGTCGGGGCGGTGAGGAGCCAGTCGTCCAGTCATGGAAAAACCTGTATTCCCTGGAGCCCCAGGTGGGCTGCTATCACTGCTAATACCTTGGTGAACACCCTGGGGGCTGAGGTGAGACCGAAGGGAAGGACCCTGAATTGATAATGACTGGCTCCCAGCCGGAAGCAGAGAAACCTCCTGGAGCATTTGTCCATCAAAATGTGGTAGTACGCGTCCTTGAGGTCTATGGAGCACATCCAGTTGTTCTCCCGCAAGAGGGGGAGAATAGATTGAAGAGTGACCATCCAGAACTTTTCTTTGGTTACTGACAGATTCAGTAGGGAAAGATAGAGGATGGGCCTTAGGTCCCCCGTCTTTTTTGGCACTAAAAAGAACCTGGAGTAGTAACCCGATCCGGACTGGCCTGGGGGGACGTGCTGGATGGCCCCTTTTCCTAAGAGCAGCCGGATTTCCGTGGCTGCCGCCTCCCACTGATTGGGTAGAACATCGGGGAGGTGCCTGGGGGTATCTGGAATGTGAGAAAAGGGAATTTTGTATCCTCTGGATATGATACGAAGCACCCAGCGGTCTGTTGTAATGGACACCCAAGCTGCCAGGTGCTTCGAAAAACGCCCCCTGACTGCCTCCAGAGTGGAGCAGTTGGGCAAGCCCTCAGGGCTGCTGCATGGGCTGATCAGAGAAGGCTTCTCTGGACCCAAAGTTCTTCAGGCCCCCTCTGCTTCTAGGGCGTCCACCCTGTCCTCCTCTGCCACGGAAGGACTGGGAGTCCGGAGCGGACTGGGATTGCTGCGACTTTCGGAGCCACATCTTCTTCTGTCCCTTTTGGTTCTTGGAGAAGGACCTCTGGGTAGCAGAGAAGTGGACTCTGACGGCAGACAACGTCTTCCCGTCCTTTTCGCTCTGGACCAAGGTTTTGCGAACAGTCTTGTCAAAAAGGGCAGAGCCATCGAAGGGGGCATTCGCAAAGGACGCCTTGAAGGGTTCCGCAAAGTCACAATGTCAGAGCCAGGCCTGGCACCTCATAACTAGGCCTGCTCTGCTGTCTCTAGCGGCTCCTTCCGTAGCATGGGACAAGAGCTGCATAGAGGTGTTAGAGATAGACCTAAGAGTGGCCATACGGGTGGAGTACAACTGCTTGTCCTCCCCTGACATGGACTCCGGGGGCGATGCAGCGTACTGTTTAATAAGGTCCCGCTGCAGTCGAATCATGTGTGCCATGTAGTTCAGGGACTTTACAGATAAGGTCGCTGAACTAAAGACCCGCTTCCCGAGATGGTCCATCGAGCGAGACTCCTTGCTCGGGGGATGGACCGAGGGACTCTCCTGTGCTAACTCCCTCTTGGTGGCTGCTGCCACCAACATGGCATCTACGGGGGGTCCCTTGCTCCAATGGGACCTCTCAGTCAGGGGGCTCAGGATCCTGTTGGCGCATTTGGGGACTGGCTTCACAGTGTCCAGCTCCTTCCACGCTGTAGTGGTAATAAGATCCACTAAGGGGTCGGCCGGAGGGGACACCCAAGAGGTAGATGGGCCTGCTTCGAACACCTCGAGGAACAAGGATTTATCAGAGGAAGCCTTGGGGGCAGACCCCCCCCCCCCAATCCTAAGCATTTCCATGATGTCTCCAAAGGAGACATCCTTGGGGGGTGACCTTGGGGAGCCTTCCCCCCATCCAAATCCGTGTCTTCTGTCAAGGACTCGGGGGAGTCCACGTGCCTCCTCTTACACTTGCGCTTGTGAGGAACATCCTCATGGGGACTGTCCAAGGATGACTCACCAGCAACGTCCTGTTCCAGTGGAACGACCTGAGACATCAAAGCAGGCTGTCCCTGTGGCTGGGTGATGGAAGCCTGACCCAAACGAGAGGGAGTGCGGGATGGAGCCGTAGCAGGGAGCAAGGGCCTGGATGCACTCAACAAAGCCCTCTCCACCACATTGAAAGCCGAGGGAGAGCCACTCTATCTAGGATCCGAGAGCCGACTCTCACTTGGATCCAATGGATGGATCGGAGCCGGCACTGAGACCATCAGATCCGAAGGGCCAGTGTGCTCCGACCAGGACGGAGCCGAAGGCACACTAAACCCCTTGGATCCGAAGCTAAGAGCACGGCTCCGAGAGCTCGGATCCGACAGGGATGGATCCGGTAAGCTCAAGGGAAGAGTCGGAGCCGAAGTACCTGATACTATCGGCACCGACCCACCCCCGGCTCCGACGCTGCCCGTCTCAGAGCGCTCCGAACCCAGGAAGTGGGTCAGAGAAGGAGCTATCAGGGCCAAAAAGGGTGGTGAGCTCCCCCCCCCCCCGGAGGGGGGGGAGGCAGGAGCACTACCATCTGCATTTCGGCCTGGATGAACCTTCTCATCATCTGGTCCAAATCAGCTTCAGACAGGCTACGTGTCAATCTCGACGAGGCCACCGAGGCTGGCCAGGAGTGTCGCCTCGATGACCTCGACGGAGATCGGGTCTCCTCCTCCTCCTGGTGCAAAGCAAGGACACCGGAGCCGAGAAGGAGGAGACCTAGACCTGGAAGAGCTGGAGGGAGAAGCCCGCTTAGCCGGGGGGCCGAAGCGGAGGCCTTGGCCCACCGCTTGTGGTGCTTCTCCCTCTTCTTTTCCTTCCTGGCCTCCCCCTCCTCCGGTGCAGAAGTGGGAGTTGAGTCCCAGCCGGGGGGAAGAGAGGCAGGATTGGCTGCCACCAAAGCCTGGGAGGAGGCCACAGAAGTCCCGGAGGCCGAAGCCGAATCCGGGGGCAAGAGTCCCGCTAGGATCAACTTCGACCTCCGGTCCTTCAGTGCCCTGGGGTTGAACGCCACGCAAATTGCACACCCAGAGGAATGGTGTTCAACCCCAAGGCACCGGACACACCGAGTGTGGCCATCCGCTGGGGAGAGCTTATGGCCACACTCGGTACACTTGGAAAACACTAACTTTGGGGCCTCAGATATGTTTATACTAAAAAATGAAAACTCACTCACACAGTAGGCCCCAAACACTCAAACAACACACACACACACACAACTACGATACCAGCGAAGGGTGGGGAGGAGAAAAATTATATATATATATTTAACTTAAAAACACTAATAAAAGGGTTAAGGAACCTAAACAAATGCACACAAGTTTTTTTTTTTTAGAAAATTAGCAAAGATAAAGACTAATCTGACTAGGAGCTCGTAACCTAGCTGCTGTACCTAAGTGTGGCAAACTAGATCTGAAGTCAATCAGGGTTGGCAGGGGATTGTGGGTAAGGGGAGGAGCTAGGAGCTCGGAGCTAAGCTTTGTAAAGTTGCCGGCTTGGATCCGAGATCGGATCCGTATCCCACAGGTTGCAGACCAAATGAAGTTAACTACTTCAGATAAATGGTTATCGTCCTTGAGTGTGTGGCCCTCAACAGTTCAACAATTGAAAAACACTTAAAAATGATCAAACTGCAAACAGCATCAGAATTTAAAAAACAGTTCAAATAAGTTGCAAAGTTAATAAATGCTTGGAATAGTGTAGCTAGTGAAAATAAGCAATAAAAAGCCAAAACAGAGGTACTTAATCCACTCATAGTCTCCCTTCTCCCTTTCTGTTGCTGTAGAACTCTGCAGGACCCCCCAGACAGGATCTTGCTGAGGTAAAACAAGTGCAAAAGCCACGCAAATATGGGTTTTTAAACAGAAAGATTAAAGGGATAGAAATAGCCCAAAATGGCCAATAAAATTACAGATTCTGAGCTGAAACCACTCCTCCAGCGACAGATAGGCTGCTCAAAGCCCACCACTCTCACTGATGAACAGAGAAGCTTCCTTCTATCTTAGTAAGGTCTGGACAAAACAGAAACTACAAAACAGCCCAGAATTCTGCAAAATCTGAAAACCAGACTCTAATGGTTATAGAAAGGCAGGAAGTGAGTAGAGAGAGAGGATTTTTTTGGGGGGGAGGGGGGTTTTTTTTTTTTTTTTCAAAAATTAAAACAGATACAGTAAAACAAACAGTTTTAAATCAGAAAAATGGCTATCGCACTTGAGTGTGCAGCCCTCAACAGCTCAACAGTTGAGAAACACTTAAAAATGATCAAAGTGCAGACCGTATCTGAATTCAAAAAACAGTTTAAATAAGTTGCAAAGTTAATAAAAAATGCCTGGAATAGTGCGACTAGCGAAAATAAGCAATAAAAAGCAAAACAGATGTACTTAATCCACTCAAAGTCTCCCTTTTCCTTCTCTGCTGCTGTAGAACCCTGCAGGACACCCAGGCAGGATTTTGCTGAGGTGACATGCAGTTATGCGTTTACCATTGTCTTTATCAGATAATACCTCTTAATGTTCATAGGTGGATACTAGGCTAATTATAAGCCTAGCCATGCATCCAAAATGTATCCTGCAAGTTTGGGCTCATAAGGCAAGCCACCACACAATCCAACATTCTGTTTATTGGAAACTCCACTGTGAGACACCACACTGATTTCCCTCTCACCAGGTTAAGTAAGGAGAAAGTCACAGTCTGCTGCTTATTAGGTGCTAAGATCCACCATATTATGCATGCACTCAGGTCACTAGACCACAAGTGGAAGTACGACTCAGTCATAGTCCACGTGGGAATAAATTACCTGAGATGTACCTTCCTAGACTATATGAAGATAGATATCATAGAACTCTTGGAATATGTGTCTCAGGCTGGTATGTGCCTAGCATTCAGCAGCATTTTACCTTCCCAAGCATGATGCCACAATACGAACAAAAGATGATGGACTTTAATAACTGGCTTAGTTTGTGATGTCACGCTAAGGGGATGCAAAGTAAAACAATGTCTTCCCCCATAGTGCCTTTTTTAGCCAATACCAAACTGAAGTTACTTCCAACATACTAAATCAAAACCATGAAAATCTAAAGGTTATTACTGATCAATGCCAGAAGTTTAAACAAAAAACTCCACTCCCTGGAAGTTCTCTTCACCTTAAAGAATGCTGATGTCTGTGCAGTCCCTGAGCATGTTTTAAAGCTAAGCAGAGCACACCAAAAGTGCAAGGTTATAATGCATTCCACATATTTAGACCAGGTACTATACAGACTGGGACTAAAGCTGGAGGTATCTCGATTTACATCAGAAATAAATATAACTCGAGGCTGGTCAAATAGGACAATGAATTTGAGCTGCTCCATGTTCAAATCACCATAGACAAAATCCATAACCACTTCTTTCCAAGCTATAGGTCCTCCTCTATGACACAGGAAACCCATACCACATATTTAAACATATTGGAAACACTCACCATCCAACCCAATACCATATTCATGGGCAGCTTTAACTATCCCACTATTAACTGGGAATCCTGTGTGACACCAAATGTACAGGCACAGAGATTCCTTGATTTTGTAAACACAAACTCCCTGGACCAGACAGTCAATACACCAACCAGGGGTACAACCACACTAGATCTGGTCCTCACTAATATGGGGGAGTGCTGCACACCCCCTACTGCAATGTCTTCCATGGTAAGGTGAGACCAAAAACTGTCTCCTCTGAAGTAAAAATAAAACATGGACCCCCAGCTAAACCTGGAATATTCAGTAACTACTCTATGGCTAACCTCCTGCTATTAAGTGATAACTTGGCAAAATTTCAGGCCCCCATAAACCCCGAGAACACTGCTGCCAATGCAGAACTGTTCACAGAAATCCTTTACAAGCATATTAATAGCTGCACAGATGCAGCTGCACCCACAAGGAAGAAGTACAGAACTAACTCAAAAAAATAAGCCTCCCTGGTGGAATCATAAAATCAATACGCTGTATAACAGAAGGAAGAAAATTATGGCGAAAAATTAGGAGGTGCAGCACCCAGCAGGATAAAAGCACTCTCCTCAAACTAAACAAACAACTCAGAGGACAAATAAAGTGGACCAAAGCCAAATTTGAGATAAATTTGGCCTCCCTGTCCAAGGACAACCACAAGGCATCCTTTAGCTATGTCAGTAACCTCAAAGGCAATACACAATTGTGTGCAGAGCTCATTGTAAATGGAGCCACCTATACTAAGCTAGAAGATGAAGCAAACCTACTGGCCAATAAATTCATCTCCAACTTTACCCTCCCCCCTCCAACCTTCCCTCAGGAAATAACATAACTCACCCTGCTATCACTAGGGAATAGGTCCTTAACACATTCTCTCAACGCCAAGAGCACTGCATCAATGGGCCCAGATAATATCCCAGGATGTCTTCTAAATAGCATGAAACATGAACTAATCGGGGTTCTGGAATTATTTAACTGTAGCCTCCAAACAGGCTTTGTACCTCATGAATGGAAAACAGCAATAGTCATCCTTCTGCACATAGGTGGACCATCTACATACCCATAAGTCTCACAAGTCTTATATGTCAGGAAATCCTTCTATGTGGCACACCTCATCACTAAGGGCTTTTCATCCAGAAAAAAAGGAGGTCATTGTCCCACTGTACTCATCCCTCATTAGACCCATTATAGAATACAACGCCCCATTTTGGTATGTGCCTCTCAAGACATCTGCAACAACTGGAAAGGCTGCAGAAATACCTCACTAAAAGAATCACGGGTCTAAAGCAGATGCCCTATGCTGACCGCCTTAAACTCCAGCTATTCTCTGTCACATATCATCTACTCAGAGGCAATCTCTGCTTAACATACAAGGCCATGTCAAACTCAGAGCTGTTTATATGCTACACTTAAAGAAATCCCAATCCCTCAGAGCCACACGCTCCAGGGATCTAAACCTCGTCATCACAATAAACAAAATATGCTGGAGGGATAGGTTCCTGATCCAGAGACTCCTCAGACTCTGGAACAGACTGCCCATACATGTCAAGCAGAGCACCTCCTTGGCCCTCTTTCAAAAGGAGCCTTGACAATTGGATAGGAGAAAGGAAATTCATCCCGGGGATCACGTCAGTCGCCCTGCTAGACAGAGGTCCAGGGAAGTAAATAGTGTGGGAAGAAATAGAAATTGTTATGGCTAGGATTGTATAGGCCCTATGGCCAATAGCCTAGTACCAACCTATATAAAGGCATGGAAATAATCATGGAAATGATCAGTAGTGATATAGTGAACCTCCAGACACCAGACCCAACCAAGTTTGGTTTCATTAAGGGCAGGCCATGCCTACTCAAGCTGGTGGACTTCTTTGAGAAGGTCACCAAAGCAATGGATGATGGCAAAATAGTTCACACTGCCTATCTTGTCCTGGCCAAGGCATTTGACATAATATCCCACTTTTAAGAGGTTGGGTACAAACCCATATGTCACCCAGTGATAGCCAACTGGCTCATTAACATGATTCAAGAAATTAGAACTGGGGAATCCACCTCTACAAAGAAGCCAGTCACAAGTGGAGTCCCCCAGGGATCAGTCCTTGGACTACTCCTTTTTTGCATCTACTTCTCTGAAGTCAAGGCTAATAATAGTGGTCTCTGGTTGACTAAGATTGCAAATTAGGAGCTGTCGTTGAATCCCACACTGACACAAAAGTTCTCCAGGAAGGCTGACGCAGAGGGCTGGTGTCGTACCCATTGACTAAAACTAAATGTCAAGGAATGCATAATGCTATCCTACAAGAAGTAATCCACCCCTGGTAACTATCATATTGACAACACACCCCTTACAGTTAACCCAGCAGTTAGGAAATTAGGGACACACACAGATAGTAATCCAGTCTTTGACAATCATGTGTCTACAGTAGTGAGGAAATCATTCTATGTTGTGCAACTTATAAACAAATGCATGGCATCTAAGTCTAAGTCATTGCTCCACTGTATTCAGCATTCAATTAGAATGTCTATAGAAGTTTTTCACTAAAAGAATACAGGGCGTTAGTAAAATGTCCTATGCAGACTTCCTCAAGACCTTATTCCTGTATTCTGTCTCCTACAGGCTTCTAAGGGGAGATCTATGCCTGCCATACAGGCATTTGTCAGATGCAACTTTGATGGACCTCCCACATATCCACAAAACAAACAGCACCAGAACTACCAGTTCTAAAGACTTAAACCTTGGCTGTGATATAAATAGGACCTGCTAGAGAGACAGGTATGGATCACAGAGACTACCCCATCCCTGGAACAGGCTCCCCATCTATGTGAAGCAGAGTTCCTCCCCAACTCAAATAAGTGCAACTTGGACAATTGGATGGGGAACAGGAAATTCATCTTTGGTTTCCTATCTGTGTCTCTAATGGACACAGGCAACCTGTAAATGGTTCAACTCCCAGGCCCCTGCTTGTAAATAAGAATAACCAAGGTCTCCAACACAAATTAACACTTGGAAATGGCACTCACAGAAGAAACTCAAGCTTATAAAAATGAAAATTTTTCTTACCAAATGTTTTAGCGCTTTCTTCCCTCAAAATGGGGACTTCATCAGAATAAATCATTGCAACTCACCCTGCCCCTTTATATTGAACCCATTTGCACTTAATTACTTAATTACTTAAAACAAATTGAATTAATCAATACCCATACCAAAAATTACAATAAACAATCACATTGTAAAAATAAAATAAAATTATTAAGTGTGTGTAATAAAAACATCCTATCCTAAAATGTTATTTAATTTTAATACACTTGATATACTGATGTATTCACCAATACCGGGAAATTGGGTTGCGTTTAATCGCAATTGCTACTTTAATTCACATATATCTAAGTGAATGTCTAAAACTCTCCCTTGCACATCCTTAATTACCTGTTGCAAGACTAAAAACTTAAAATAATGGTCATTATATTCCTTAATGTGTCTCCCCAATGCATTGATCAATTTATGGTTCTTTATGTCAAGCAAATGTTCGTATTTTCTATCTTTTAATCTCCTGCTAGTTTTCCAGTGTAATACACCGGACATTTTTGACACTTCGCCATATAAATCACATTTTTACTCATACAATTATAATGACCCTTTATTAGAATGTCTTTACCATTTATATTAAAAGTATCCCTAGTTTCTAGAATATGTACACAGTGGGTGCACATGCCACATTTATAATTGCCTACCAGCCTATTATTATTATGTGTTTCATCCTCTTGAAAATTCATTTCAAGTATATCTTTGAATGACATGTCCCTTCTATAGACAAATTTAGGTACATTACCTACTTTTTGAACCATATTTGGGTCTATGAATAAAATTTCCCAGTTGTTCCTAATAACATTAGTAACTCCAGCAGAATCCTTATTATAAGTAGTAATAAAAGTTGATCCCCACATTCTCTCTCCTTTTCCCTTATATTTACAGGTGTTACCTCATTTCCTACTCTTCTTCCTAATATTGGCTTGTAAATTCCTTCATTACGCTTCCTTGTAACCTCACTACTAATATCTTCCAAAAGGACCACAGGGTAACCCCTTTTCTCAAACAATCCCAATATATATTGCGCCTCTTCAAAGAGCTCACTATTCTCACTCACCATTTTGACTGCCCATACCAACTGTCCTTTTACCATAGATTTTTTTTGATGGTAGGGGTGCCAACTCCCAAATTCCAAATAGGAGTTTGAGAAGGTAGGCTTTCTATAAATACCTGAAACAAATTTTTTGTTTTCTAAATCATTTTTAACTTCGCATCTAAATATGAGATTTCCTTGTCACTATACATATGGGTAAATCTCAAGAATTCAGTTGTATTATTTATGTATTCTAAAAATCCACTTAACTGTTCAGTTGTTCTATTCCATATGAAGAACATGTCATCCAAAAATCTAGTATATTGCGAAATAAAAACTTGAAATCTACTTTGTATAATAAACTCCTGTTCCCAATATGTCATGACATAGCAAAGACGGGGGCACAAGCTGCCTCCATCGCTACTCCTGTGGTCTGTTTGTAATATTGACCTTCAAAAAATACATAATTATATTTTAATACTGCCTCCATTAACATAATATATACATTAAGGGTCTATTTCAGTTAATCGACCGTCCAGAATGTCGAATGCAAGATGTTTGAATGGGGAAGATCGAAAAACGAAAATGTCGAAGCCGCAGAAATACAAATTCATTCCCAGGGAAAAAATTTGGTAGGCTAGTTTTGCAGCTTCGACATTTTCTTCAGTTTGGTGCAAAAGTTATGGATTGGGTTAAGGTAAGTGTGACGGACATTGGGGTAGGGTACGGGTAAGGGTGCGAGTATGACTGACATTAGGGTTAGGATGCGGGTAAGGTAAGTGTGTGAGTGTGATGGACTTTAGGGTGCGGGTAAGGTAAGTGTGCGAGTGTGACGGACTTTAGGGTTAGGGTGCGGGTAAGGTACGTGTGCGAGTGTGACGGACCTTAGGGTTAGGGCTTGGGTTAAGGTTAGTGCATAGATAGTTGTGTATGTAAGGTGTAGTGTAGGTTTATTAGATTTTTGGTGTGCTTGTGTTGTGTGTGTGTTTTCCGGAACAGCAAATTTTTTCCCTGGGAAAAAAATTTGCTGTTCTGAGGTTTCGATGTTGTCATATTTCGAACTTCCAAGTCCGAATATATGGTGTTCGAAATTTTGGAAGTTCGATTATAAGACATAGACCCATACATTAATATCATCTTGATTGTACATACCCGTTTTTAATAATTGAGCCTCTAACCATGTCAGGCCCACATCATAGGGTATAACTGAGAACAGGTTACATACATGAATAGTTACCATAATCAAATGCTTACTAACATCTAGGCTGTTTAAAATTTCCAAAAACTGCCAAGAATCCTTACACACTTCGGTAAATTGTTTTAACCCTTTTTGTAGGTGAAAATCTAAATATTTACTAATAAAACAGGTTTTAAAACGTTTACTATCCACAATTGGTCTAAATTTAGGATTATCCAATCCTTAATGGATTTTGGGTATACCAAATATATTAGTTACCATGGGATATTAATTTTTTCATATATATATATATATATATATATATATATATATATATATATATAAAATCATCTTCATTTATTTGCCCCTGATATAACATATCTTCTAACATCATATCTAATTTATTAAATGTAATATGAATCTCATTCAAAGAGCTCTCCACATAGGTACCATCCATTAATAAACAACTCATACCATTTTAATAATCCCTTGTATCCATAATGACCAGTCCATTGCCCTTTTCGGGTTTCATTACCCGAATACTTTTAGCTATTTTGGATAACAAACCCTGCTCTTCCATACTTAAATTAGTCCCTTCTTCTTTAGGTGGATGTTTGAACACTTGCCTAATATCCGTTTCTCATATTTTTTTTCAAAAACACCCACTAAAGTGTTAATAGGCGGGTTAAAAATACTAGGCTTCTTCAACTACAGTGTGTTATTGTCACTTACAGTATTATTAAACCAAACTTTTATGTTTAATTTTCATATAAATAACTTTAAATCAATCAAAGTATCCGCCACTTTGCCACTTCTACATGGAACATATGAGAAACCTTTAGCTAGTAGATTGGCATGTGCAGTACCAATCACCTTATTTGAATAGTTGTACACTTTAAAATTGCCTACCTCACTACTTATAATCTGTGGTGAAACTCAATTATGTGCGACTGCCACCACGTCCTGCAAACATTGCATACACACATCAAATTCAACAGGTTCAACATCAGTAAAATCAAGATCAACAATTCCAGTGGTCAAATTGTCACTTACATCAGGATGCCTGTTGTTAAATATATTTTCAGCTACTGAATATACAGAAAGTTAATCTATTTAGTCATCCTGTACATCAAGGGAATCCGCTATGCTACATTCATAAACTGAAGTTCTGTCTAACAAACTAACAGTCAAATCCGTAATGGTATTACAGCACTTACTTCATGAAAAAGTTTAATTGCCATGTCCATCAGTTTCTGCGCTGGTAATTTGAGTATTTTGGCTGCTTTGGCCTCGCTCCCTGGGTCGTAAAATCCCCCCAGCTGTTTCCCGAACCATGGGCCTGCTGGCCTTTCTCCTTCAACCTCTCGGAATGCCGTAGATTCTCCTCTAAAGGGTAACGGGTCTGCCGCTCTTGAAAACTGTTCGGTGATGACATAACTTCCGCATAACTCCTGGACTGAAGATTGGCTCCTTCACTGTTAACATCATGACTACCCGAAGAAAAAGGACAGGCTTTTCCTTTTAAGTACTCATCCATGCCCCTCTTAATTTTATATAATTTACGAAGGAACATACTATTACAACCTGCTTCTACACTTGCAAACAGGTTGTCATAATTAGTTTTGTAATGCTGAAAAACCAAGTCATTTTGAATCAAATTATTATTCTCATCAATTCTCTTAGTTAAAATGTCCAAACCCTGATTATTATATTTTATAATGAGCTGTAATAATTCAATACCAGTTCAATCAAATAGTCCGTGCAAATCCCTTAATAATTCCGCGGTTTTTTCTGCACCATTTGGATACTTCCAAAGTCCTAAGCCCCGTGGAACCTGCTGAAGTTCAATGTTCCTTTGTAAATGCAAATTTTTCATCTCCAATTTCTTGTACATAAATAAATCTCTCTCAAATAATTTAAGTCTTTCTGCCAATGATAAAGATACCTGTTGTTGGTTACCAACATTGGCATTGTCAATCTGAAATTTAAAGGAGTTATTCTTCCACCCTGCAATAACAATCCACTCAGGCTGCGACCATGGTGTAGGCTGGGAGAGTTGATGGCCAAGGATGCCAAACAGATTCCCCTCTCCATCCTGTTTATCCATTAAGTATTTTATTTGTGATGTATGTGCAGCTAATTGTTGCTTGTAAATGTTTCATCTTGCAAGCCCCTGCTTACACTTATCAAGGATATCAGAAAGTACAGTTTTGTACCTACCATAAATGTAGATGTCCGATAGGTATGCATCTGCAGTCCTAACATATGGGTTGTCCTGCCTCAGGCAGCCCTTCGGTCGGCCGGATTCCAAAGTCTGGGTCTGGCCTCGGCTGATGTCACACTTCACCCGACATCATAGCTGCTGTTTATTGGGTATAAAGGCATCAGCCAACGCCATTTTCCTCAGTGTTTCTTGCCCCAGATGCCAGGTGCCCTCTAGGAAGGCTAAATTTGGATAAATGCAAATAATTCCAAACAGTAGAGAGCAAACAATATAAGAATATATATACATATATATATATATATATATATATACAAACAAATACACCACAATAGATTCCCCCAGCTAGCTAAAAGAGGGGTAAATACCCTAGGAATACCACAGAGGGGAAGGAGGGTGGGTAATCCTGACTGCAGATGCATACCTATCGGACATCTACATTTATGGTAGGTACAAAACTGTACTATGTCCTTCAAGGATGCATCTGCAGTCCTAACATATGGGTAGAATACCATAGCCAAACTGGGGGAGGAGGCACTAAGATAAAGATGGTGTAGTTAAGATCCCTTGCAAAACAGCAGTTGCAAAACCTGCTCGGGATCTAGAGTATAAGGGAAGATTATAATGCTTGGCAAATGTATGCACGGAGCTCCAAGTAGCAGCTTTTAAAATGTCTTTGGTAGCCACTCCTCGTAGGAAAGCTGTAGTGGTGGCTGTAGCTCTTGTGGAATGAGGTCTGATATTATCAGGAGTTGTCTTTCCATGAAAAGAGTAGCAAAATCGAATGCAATTTCCTATCCATTTTGAGATTGTCTGTTTTGAAATTGCTTTTCCTTGCATTCCTGTTGCATATGCTACCAGAAGCTGGTCAGTTTTTCTGCTGGTCTTAGTTCTGTCCAGATAGTAGCGTAATTGTCTGTGCACGTCCAAGGTATGTAGCAGTCTTTCCCCCCTGTTCTGTGGGTTGGGGAAGAATGTAGGTAAATGAATCGCTTGGTTCAATGATACTCTGGAGACCACTTTTGGCATAAAGGTAGGGTTAGTTCTCAGAGAGACTCTGTCCTGATGGAAGATAAGGAAGGGTTGTACTGCCATTAATGCCTGTAACTCAGATACCCTTCTTGCTGAAGTAATTGCTAGCAGGAAAGCAGTTTTCCAAGACAAGAATTGTAATTTTGCTGTTGCTGCTGGTTCAGAAGGGGGAAGTGTTAACTTTTCCAGCACAAAGTTGAGATCCCATGTAGGTAAAGGTGGTTTCCTTGGAGGTTTTACATTTTTAATTCCTCTCAAGAACTGCCTGAGTAGAGGATGAGAGAAGACAGGAGGATCCATGTTGTATTCTGCTGAAATTGCTGATGCATGAATCTTAATGGAGGAGTAAGACAGGCCATTGTGGAACAGCTCTGCTAAATATTCCAGGATGTGTGCTATGTTTGCCAATGAGATATTTTCTCCCTTTGCTGCACTCCAAATGAGGTATCTTTTCCACTTGGCTGAATAAGTCTTCCTTGTGGAGGGTCTGCGTGCCTCTAGGATAATGTCCTTAACCCTCTGAGATAAACCTGGGTTATTTTGTTTTATGCAATATTCCAAGCAGCTAGCTGCAGTGTTTTCAAGTTTGGATGTAGGATCTTGTAGTTGTCCTGTGTTAGTAGTAAGGGACATAGAGGTAGAGGCCATGCGTGTGTCCGTGACATGCTTCTCAGTACCGGGTACCAATGTTGTCTCGGCCAGTCTGGAGCTATCAGAATTACCCTTGGCTGATCCTCTCTGATCTTCAGTCGAACTTTGTACATCAAGGGAAGAGGCGGAAATGCATATGCTGTCAGGTTTTTCCAGCTGAAGGAAAGGGAGTCCACCCTCCAAGCAAGTGGGTGGTATGCTCTTGTGCAGAATTTCTTCAATTGGTGATTGTGTGGGGAGGCAAATAGGTCTATCTGTGGTAGTCCCCATTTCTTTGTTATGGCTTTGAAGATATCTGGATGCAGCATCCATTCGTGAGCATCCGTGGTAGTTCTGCTTAAGGTGTCTGCTAGAGAATTTTCTTTTCCTGGTACAAATCTGGCCTGAAGTTGAATGTTGAGATTCAGGGCCACATTCCATAGGTCCATTGCCATCCGGCATAGAGGATATGAATGTGTACCTCCCTGTTTGTTGATGTACCACATGACTGTGGTATTGTCCGTCCTTATCAGCAGATGACCCTGTTGAAGGAGTGGTCTGAATGCCTGGATCGCATGTTTCACTGCCAGCATCTCCTTTAGATTTATGTGTAGATTCAGCTGGTCTTGGGTCCATAGGCCTTGTGTACACTTGTCCACCATGTGTGCCCCCCATCCTAGGTCTGAGGCGTCCGTGGTGATGGTCTGGCTTGGATGAGGTTTGTGGAAAGGCAAGCCTCTGTTCAACTGACAGGCCTGAGCCCACCACAGGAATTCTTGTTTCAGGCATGGAATTATTGGAATCTGGGCTTCTAGACTGTGCTTGTGTTGAGACCATACATTCCTTAGGTACCATTGTAGCTTTCTCATATGCAGCCTGGCATGCGGAACCAATATTATGCAGGATGCCATGTAGCCCAGGGCTTGCAGGACTTTCCTTGCAGTAAGCTGAGTTTGTGTTGTTAATGTCATGAAGTAGACTGGTAGTTGCTTTTGTTTTTCTTCTGTGAGAAAAGCCATCTGAGTTGATGTATCTAGTTCTGCACCCAAGAATGTTATCCTTTGGGATGGTACTAGTCTTAACTTTTGCATGTTGACTGTGTATCCCAAGGCTTGCAACAGTTGTATGACATTTTCCAGATCTTTTGTTAATTTTGCCTTGTTGTCCGCTTGTATTAGGCAGTCGTCCAGGTATGGGTAAATTTGAATTCCCTGAAGTCTGCAATGAGCAATTACTGATGCCAGGCATTTCGTGAATACTCTGGGCGCAGTAGATAAGCCAAAAGGCAATGCTGAGAATTGATAATGCTCTGATCCTGCAAGAAATCTGAGGTGTCTTCTGCAATCTGGTCGTATAGGGACGTGCAGGTATGCCTCCTTGAGATCTAGAGTCACCAGCCAAGACTCCTTGCCCAGCAAGGGAAGAAGCTGCTGGAGGGTCAGCATTTTGAATTTTGGAATAATGAGGTATGTGTTCAGTGCGGACAAGTCTAGAATAGGTCTCCATTGATTTTCTTTTCTTGGTACCAGGAAAAGCCTGGAGTAAAATCCTTGGCCTTGTTCCATAGGTGGCACCTCTTCTATAGCTCTCATCCTTAATAAGTTGCTGATTTGTCTTAGAGCATCTGTCTTTTGGCTTGGTGGTAGGTTTGGCATTCCTCTCTTTTTTGGTAGAGTGTGGAAGTGAAACCTGTAGCCCTTGTCTATTGTTTGTAAAGTCCATTTGTCTCCTGTAATGTAATGCCAGTTGTCGGAGAATAAGGCTAGTTTTCCGCCCAAGGGTGTTTCCAGTTGTTCCCTGGTAGGCGGAACTAGAGCCAAGTCATTGTGTCTGCCCTGTGGAAGTGGTTGCAGTTGATTCTGTGGCAGTACTTCTCTGGTTGGTAGGTTGCCACTGACATCCCCTGTAGGCACCCCTAGATTGACCTCTGCCTCTTGGGCGTCTATTTCTGTGCTCTGGAGTTGTCTGGAAAGGACCAATTCTTCGAAGGCCAATTTCTGCTAAACCTCGGAGGTTGGACCTGTAAGAAATCCTTGACTGTTTGGACAGATTTTGCTTTTTCTTCCACCTTCTTTAGAACCTCCTGTGCAGGGGAGCCAAACAAACTTTGTTTCTCCATGGGAGCATCTAGGAGTTTTGACTTAACATGGTCTGGTAAGGATTGTTCTTTTTAACCAGGCATGCCTTCGAATCACTGTTCCAGTCATAGCTGATCTAACGGAAGCTTCCAGTGCATCATAGCCACATTTTAAGAAATGGTTACTGACCTGCTGAGAGTTATGTACCAAATCCTGAAGGGACTTGCGGTCTAAAGGTTCAGGAGAAGACAGTTTTTTATTTAGCTGGTCTAACAAAAATTCCTGGTACTGAATCATGTGAAATTGACAGTTCAAGGCCCTGGCCGAAAGAGTAGCAGAAGTATAAACCTTTTTACCCCATCTCTCTAATGCTCTAGATTCCCTTTCAGAGGGAAGAGGGTTTTGGCAGAGGCAGCTGCCACACCTTTAGGGCCCTGTGAAATGGTATCAGGGTCTGCAACAGGAGCCTTATACAAATGGTAGTGTGTGTCCGGGACCCTGTAATATCTGTCTGGCTTGGCAGGAGCCGGAGGAAGAGAATCAGGAGCAGTACAGGCATCATTATATGCATCATCAACAACTGTTAATACTGGCGGAATGGCTAAAGGCCTATGCTGTGGTAAGTGTAAAAAGGTCCTTAGCCTTTTCCTTGAATCTGAAAAATCCTGGCCCTGCCATTGGAAGTGTTCCCTCATGGCATGCAAGGTTTCCCCAAAGGAAAATTCTTCAGGAGGAGAAGCAGAAGGAATGGAATCTTCTGCATCAGAATCCTCATAAGGAGAATATGGGCCTTCATGAGGGTCTGACATGTCTGAGTCATCCGAGGAATAATCAGTAGAGACAGGTTCCGGGGGTTCAGTCCTAGGCCTCTTGTCTGGAGGGGGCTGAGAGGCCCTGTCTGGGTGAGGTTGGGATCCTCTGATCATAGAAGTGAGATCCTCAGCCAGGCTGAGTATTTGGGAACTAGAGGTAGGCCTATGTGAAGGAGTTTTGGCAGGCAAGGCCTTAGAAGATTTAGCTGCTTTAGCCCTGGCAAAAGCCTTGATAGACATGGAAGCAGGGGGTCTAGCAGCCCCACGTGCAGGGGTAGATTTGTCTAAAGGAATAGTGTCTGACAAATCCTGGGTGCCTGCTTCTGTAGCAGTAAATTCAGGAGCAGATTCAGCCATGCTCTGTGAGGCCTCGGCTATCGGAGGCATGCTTTCGGCCGAAGGAAGAACCGAGGGCTCGGTTTCAGCCGAAACCGAGACATTCACGGTTGGCTTAACCGTGGTTTCAGCCGAAACCACGGGCCGCGAATGCCGGTCCTTTTCCTTGCGTTTTTTAGCTAACTGAGTAGTCGGAGTCTCCGACGGCATTTTGTATGCAAAAGCGGGACCAAAAAACTCCTCTGCAAACTCCGACCGACGTCTAAGTGTCCGTCGGATGAAGGAAGCACAGGCTAGACAAGCTGATACGTCGTGGTCTGGGCCTAAGCAAGGAAGGCAGTAAGAGTGGAAATCCTTACGAGGTATTTGTTTCCCACAAGTTAAACAATTATTTACTTTGTCTGACATCGGCTGAGGCAAGAAAGAGTCCCCAACGGGGTACTTAGCTTTTTAGAAGTCTTCGGTAGTAGGAATCTCTGGATCTGACCGACCGGCACTTGCGAACAGCTTCTGCTTCGGGCACCGCGCAGCAAGAAAGACTGAGGAAAATGGCGTCGGCTGATGCCTTTATACCCAATAAACAGCAGCTATGACGTCGGGTGAAGTGCGACATCAGCCGAGGCCAGACCCAGACTTTGGAATCCGGCCGACCGAAGGGCTGCCTGAGGCAGGACAACCCATATGTTAGGACTGCAGATGCATCCTTGAAGGACATCTTGTCAGTGATTTGGGATGCATGGCTAGGCTTTAAAAAGGCCTTGTGGTCATTATCCTAGTAAACCCCTATGAACCTATTTGATACAAAGATGGTAGACCTGGGGTGAACTTCTGATCTTCCATCCACTGGTCCTGGTAATGGTTGAGTAGGGTTGATCATTTACAGTTAGGAATCATGTATCCTTCTTTCTCCTTAGAGTTGCATAACATAAGAACATCCTTCTCTTTTCTTTTCTCGGTTTTCTTTGGTGAGTCATCATCTTTACTTTCAAGAGGCATTAAGTTAATAATCTTGCAGCTAGTGATATCCTCTCCTTCAGATGTTCCATCTTGCTGCATTTCAGAGCTTTCTGTTTTACTACTTTTAGTCTATTATTGTCGGTATGTTGAATATCATTTGTATTTAATATAGTCTCTTGTCTAACTCTACAGGAACAGTTATCAAAAGACTAGATCCTTTTTTTTTAACAATAATGGTTATATATAACTTTTGTTGGAATGAGGAAACATTACAGGCATTGTCCAAGACTTCCTGGTTAGTAACCACTTCTTGGCTAGCAATTTAAAAGGAAGTGAGAGGTGGGCTTGGGGTTTAAATAACCACTGACCACCAGTATTTAACACTCCCCATTCCTGTCTCAACTTAACCAAAGTGCACACCTCCTACTACAGTTGATTACTTAAAGAAGACTCATTTTCACGAGTCTTTTGAAACATATTCCAGACTGAGGGAAGAAATCATCTCAAATGTCTACGTAACACCCAAGCATTCTGCTGAGGCATAGGCAGCACAGCCTTATATTTTCTTCTCTCATTTCCTCCATCTTTTGCTCACTCAAATGGGGCACTGTATTCAGTGATGGGTCTGATATACAAAGAATGCAATGGTAGGATGACGTCTTTGAATCTTGACGATACTGGAAATTAACTTGGCTAGACAGAAGGATTTCCTGACTGTGGTGGAAACATGATGATGAAACGACAGAAAGCATTCTACACAAGTAGGAAGAAACAAAGTGGTGCAGGTAAACTGTTCCTCCAAAAATAAAAATACAATACAGAAAAAAACAAAGGAGGCTCCAGACCACAGCTGCTAAAAACATATAGAAATTTAATCCAAAGTGAGCGCTTTCGTAGCTGAAGGCTACTTCATCAGACAAGGACATACAGCAAATGTGCAGTTTATATATCAAGTCAAATAATCAAACAATTAAATCACCAATTAACTTAAAGGCACATAACTGAATTCATTAACCTATGCTAAACACAAAATATATATAATACATATATCATCTACCTAGTTTATTCATCTATCTAATGATATATGTAAAAATACATAAAATGCATTATTGACTACAAAAATAATGCATAACATACATTTATCTAGAAGTATATAAAATATATATATAGAAAATATATAAAAGTGCATGAAAATCATTGTTAACGATAAAAATGACTAATGCATAACATAATACACATAAACTCTACTTTCTAACGCCCCTATCCATTAGTACTGGTTTTTGCAGATTTTGTCACTGATACCCTTACCCACATTCGCTTGTAACCTAATTATCCATTAGAGTTCCTTAACTTCAACTTTGTTCATAACTTCTCCCCCTCTAATGCTGGAAGTAACTATATCTATCACTAAAAACTTAAATTTATGTCCACTGCCACATACCATTGTATGCTTCACCAAGGCATTAGTTTCTATTCTCCTGAAGATGTCATAGAAATGTTCTCTCATGTGATCACGTAATCTACGTGTCATCATGCCAACGTAAAAACAGCCACATAGTACACACGTGGCTAAGTACACTAAACTGATTGTATTACAGTATTCTATTAATTTAAATGTGTAGGTCCTCCCTGTATCCGGATGTATAAACCTACCTGTACTATCAAGAAAGCCACATAGCTTATACTTACCACATGGGTATGTGCCAAATTCCATTCCATCTTCAGGGTTAATTAATTCCTGACTAATTTATGGTCCACACAGTATTCTTTTCAAGCACTTTTTATTCTTATAAATATATCTAGGTCTTTCTCCTACAATCCCTTTCACCTTGTCATCTGCACAAAGAATATTCCAATTTTTACCAAAAATCTGTTACTAGAATACGTAATAGGTACTCTCAAGGCATTACTTCTACGCTTCGATACTATAGAGGGGGCTTCCTGTTTAGAGAGGTATGGTATAATGTCTACTTCTCTTCTATTATTGATCTCTATTGTCACTTGATGGATCTCAGTCTCACTATAACCTCTCTCCATAAATCTATCTTTCATTTCTGAGAGCTCTCGTTCGAATTTAGCATCATTGGTTATTAGCCTAGAGGTTCTCACCCTCTGTCCCCTAACCACATTTTTAAAAATGTGTTTGGGGTGCATAATTTCTCTAAGTAGATAGGAGTTTCTGTAACACTCCTTCCTATATATCTCAGTATCAAATTGGTTATTAATTTTCTGTACAATTTTAACATCTAGAAAGTCAATTGCAGAAAAGGAACTCCATCGTGAATTTCAAAAATTGTGTACTATTACCTAACTTAATAAAGAAAGGGGTGAATGTTTCAATGTCACCATCCCACAACATAAAAAGGTCATCCACAAACCTTCTGTAGAAGCCAAGTCTGCCCTGCATCTCAGTAATCACATGTAGCTCTTCCCATGCTGCCACGACAATGTTAGCGTAGCTATTGACACATGGTGTCCCCATAGCTATGCCATCCATTTGTCTACAGATAGTGTTATCAAACACAAATAAATAATTTTCCAAAATAAGCTCCATCAGCATTGCTAAGAAGTCAATAAATTGATAGTCATATGTCCTGTCTTTCAACAAATACTGCTTAAACAGTTCTATCCCCAATCTATTGGGAATCATCATGAAAAGCAGAGCATCATCATCATGAAAAGGGATTGGACATCCAGGGTGATCATTCTGTTTAAGTTTATACAATCAACAAACTCATGCAGATCTCCTAAGAATTGCTTAGTGTCCTTCAATATAAACTTATTTTTCCGATAAAACAGTCTTTAAATGTTGTTCTACAAAAACAGACAGTGGTTCAGTACACCACCCTCTCCCTGTCATGATAGGCCTCATAGGGGGTATCGTAACATGTTTGTGAATTTTGTGCAGTCCTTGTATAATAGGTAATAATGTTTTTTCCACACTAAAGTACTTAAAATACTTCCATACTAATTAGTCTACTCGAAGCATTCAAAAAGGGAATTATAAAAGCATCTTTCACACATACTAGGTCTATCAACATTTATTTGCTCATAGAACTTATTGTCATTCAACATTTCTTTCATTGTTTGCATGTAACATTTAAAGTCCATTACAACCAAAGGACTGCCTTTAATGGCTGGTCTAACCGAAATGGCATTATAATGGCACAATGCTTCCCTTTCATTTTTAAGCTGGAAAAATAATTCTTATTAGAGTTGCCACTAGCATACAATTCATATAATCTAATGATCACCCTGGATGTCCAATCCCTTTTTCTTCTAATTCCAAGAGACACCCCAGGAAAACAATCCTGTGAGAAGAGGAGGTCAGTATATGTTCTCTTGGAATCATAGCTTATGCAGAACAACACTACACAAAGGACAGATTCCTGACAGACTGAAAAAAACTCTACAAAGATAAGCAAGTTACTTAAATAAGGTATAATGTGAATACTTTGCAGTCTGCAGTAGGCTATCACAGACGCTATACATTTTGTGAAAACTCTTGGAGCAGCAGATAGACTAAACAGTAACGCAAAGAACTGTTAATGTGATTCAGAAACAGAAAAGATTAAAAAGTATCTGAAATCTGGATCTATGGGAATAGGATGATATTCATCTTTTAAATCTAACATCACTAGAAAACTCACAAAGAATAAGGGGTAACAGGTTGTGAAGTGACAACCTTTTTGAACTTGGATACTACAGCAAACAGTCAGAAAGAAAAGATCCAGAAATGATCTCCAGAATCATCTTTCTTTGGCACCAGAAAGATTTTTGAATAAAACCCTTCCTCTAACAGAGTAGGCCCGACAACTTTTATCACCCACCGAATGAGCATACACTGAGTGATGGGAAGGAAGAAAAGAGTTTGGTCTGGCGGGTGAGGAGGAGGGAAAGAAGTCCTTTATCTAATCATTCAATTTAGACTGTCCTTTGATCTGAGGGGTCACTGCTTTCCTTTTTGGAACCTCCGTGCCATTCCTTTGCTTACCAGCATCTTGCTGGGTCTATTGTAGGGGGAGAATTGAATACCCTGGCAAACGTGGAGAAGGAGGGGTGAAAAATCCGAGAGATCCCTTGAATCAGCTTTCCTCTCTTATCACACTTTTCAATGGCCTCTGCAATAGAAGGTCAAAAAACTAGGTCTCTATCCAAGGGAGAATTCAAAATTCCATTTCTGACATCCTCTTGGGGGTCATGAGAATGCAGCTAGGAAAAACCTCCTCATAACTGTCAAAGTGGTGACAGCAGCCTGGAAGTGGTATCAGCATAATCATCTGCCCATTTCAAACAGTGGTTACTCAATTGAGATACAAAACAGATTTCTCCTTGGAACAGGAAACAGATGCCAAGACATTCTTCTTGTTCTCACAAAAGGCAAGCATAAACTTCAACATACGAGCATAACTGCTGAGAAATCTAAAAACAAATGTTGCAGAAGAATACAATTTTTCATTGGTAATAAGCCTTCCCATCCTTGTCAGAAGGCTAGGGATTAGTATTAACCAACTGTTCAGCGTCAAGTGGATTTACTTAACAATACCTGGATATGATCTGGGATAAGTGGGTAAAAACTGAAAAAGCCTGATGAACTTTATACAGTCTATCTGCTTTCTTAGGGACAGCAGGCTAGCTGTCAAGGAAGTTGAAGACTGTGACAAAAATTCTCCAAACCAGAAAGAACAGAAGGAATAGGAGTAGGTTCTGGAAATTCCAGTTGTAACAAATCATACCACCTACTGACGGACAGAGAAACATCATTGTTTTCCAACTGAAACAACTGAGTCATTCTGGAAATAGTTTCATAAAAAAGAGAATCCTTCAAAAGGACTGGCTACAGCCACACTATACTCAGAATCTGAATTAGAAATCTGTGGAGACAACACAATCTGTCCCTTCACAATAATTTTTAAGGTTCACATTCTTGAATCTCTTCACGAAATGAAGAATCCTTTTTCTTTTACCAGAAAAAGCAACTAAGAGAGATTGGATAAGCAATTCACAAAGAAATAATGGGAGGACATATGTATGTCTCCCAAAAATGCAACAAAATCTAAAAGATTTAATATTTTTCCCTGGAAAAGTTTACATAGGTATTTTTAGATCTCAAGCAGACTCAATTTTTTTTTCAGACGGACAGCAAATGTTGGAGGTGTGAAGAAAGAGGCAATTGAGAACATATTTTCTGGGAGTAAGGCGAGTTGCCAGACTTTAAGGATTTCCTGTGGGATGCACTGTTGGAGACGCTGGGTGGGCAGATTGGTCTGATGAGGGAGATGATTTTCCTGAGCTATGACATAAAACTGGAATTGCCTAGAGATGGTAAGGCCTTGCTGTGTCTAATAATAGTGGTTTCCAAAATGCAGTTACTAGAAAATGGAAATGAAAATCTAAACCAACAATACTGGAAGTGGTGAATATAGTAACATAGATAAAACAACTGGAATTGAGATCTTTAGAAAAGGGTAGGAGCAAATTACACAGAAAAAAAATGGGAATTGTGGAAACAATACATACAAGAGAAAAATGAGGTTTAAAAGGCATCAGGACTTAAATAAGCTATGTAAAGTCTGAGTGAGAAAAGATTAGGTAGATTATAAGTGATATACAATGTTTGCAACTGGGACTGTGTCTGTATGGTTTGTGATGTAAAATGCTTGAAACTAGGATTGTGTTGGTGTGGTTTGTTTTCATTTATATAAATGTATGATTGCCTATGCAGTAAGTGATAGTTTAATAAAAATGCATCTTGTTTAAAAAAAGGCAGGAATTGTATAATTTATGTAATACTGCTTAGGTTACATGATATATAGCAATATATGTGAAGTATAATGTTTATGTAAACATAGTTTGATTACTTTTATATTAATACAAATGTCTCTATATCACAAGTGATAATTCAATTATGTTGCTATAATTTGTGGCTAATGTAGATTCCAAATTATCACATAGTGTTATTCCTAAATATTTTATTATAGGAACTTGTTTTCCAATCACACAATTTGTAGTTAAGGTAAATTCTCTCTTTTTATTCAAATGTATACAATTAGATTTTCCCATTGTTAAACCTAAGGCTGGAAATATGATAAAACCTTTCCACTATTTCATCTAGTTTTTGTATTGATTTATCCGAGACAGATAACGTGAGTAAAACATCATCAGCAAATAACAATTTTTGAACTGAGTTGACCATATATATCTATGCCTGATATATTAGAGTTGTGGCGTACTAATGAGGCAAATAATTCAATTCCTAAGGCAAACAGGATGGGAGACATCGGACATCCCTGCTTTGTACCTTTGGTTATTTCAATAGCCTTCGAGGTAAATGGCCCAAGTTTTACATAAGCCAAATTGTTTTGATAAATATTCTTTATTAGCGTAATAAAATTAATAGGAAATTCACACAATTCTAAAGCCTTAAAAAGAAAATCCCAGCTCAATGAATCAAAGGCTTTTTCTATATCCAAAGCTACTATTAGAGCTTCTTGGTTGTTTCTGTTTAGAAAATCTAGGAGTGTTAGAATTCTCTGTATATTGTCATGTGTGCATCTTTTATAAATGAATCCTGTTTGATCCTCATTTATTGTGTCTCAATGATTTTTTAATTCTAACTAATATTAACATGACAATTTTATAATCATTGTTAAGTAAAGATATTGGCTTATAAGATTTACACTGTAAAGGGTCTTTGTTTTCTTTTATAATGGGTGTAGTTAAGGAGTATCGCCATGAAACTGAATTTCATTCAAAGTTTTGTGAAACAATCACATTACTGAAGATGGAAATATCTTATACAAATCATTAATTAGTCCATCAATTCCCGGTGTTTTATTACTTTTACTTTCCTTGATTTTTTTTGAGTAATTTCTTTTAGAGATATTTGTTTTTGAATGTCTAACTAACTTTTCTGGTATTGCCTTTACCTTTACTAATTTCAGGTCTAAGTTTGATGTATTAGTTATATGTGAAGTATCAGTATAAGAAATTATGTTTAAATACATCTAGTATATCATTTATATCCGAAACCTTTTTGTTTTTTTTCCTTCCTTCATATATAATACCTGTACTATTATTTTCAATCGAATTTTTTTTTAATCTTATTGCTAAATTATGCATATCCTTGGGTGATACTGCATAGGGACTAAGTTTTAACCTTTCTACAGCTATATTAGTTTTGTGAGTTATGATTTCATTATATCTTTTAAATCTTCCAATGCTTTTTTATGATCATTTTGTGTGTAAGTAGATGAATTAGTAGTGAGATCTGTAGTTTGTTTTTGGACATTACATAATTCTGATTCCCACTCTTTTAGCTTGTTTTTATACCATGAAAGATTTTTTCCATTTAGATAGGCTTTCAATGTATCCCAAGATTAATTACATTTATTTCAGTAGTGTAGTTTATATCTAAAAACAAGTGTACTTCTGAATCTAACCAAGGTTTAAATTGTTTTAATTTTGTAATGTAAGCTGGAATTCTTGACATAAAAATTAATTTCTTATAATCTGTATGTATTTTGAGAATTAATGAATTATGGTCTGAAAAGGGACAAGGGATTATGGAAAATTTTATTATTTTTGAATTTAGCTCTTGAGATATGAAGATTTTATCAATTCTTGTGTGTGTCCCAAATCTGTTAATAGTAAGCTGGAATAAAATGTTCTTGAGATTTGAAGACAAATTACAAATAATAAAAATGACAATACTTCCAAAAATTAATTACATTGCACAAGCTATTCCTATAATACCTAACAAGAAAATCTTGAAAGAAAGAAATAAAATTCTATTAAACTTTCTTTGGTATCCAAAAAGAAATAGAATAGCCTATATCATATTAGATCTTGAGAAATGGGTGTAATTAAACTTCCAGATCTAGAATCATACATAAAAGCTTCCATATTAAGAATTATCATTAATTGGTTAGATCCTAATTATTCTTCAACATGGAAAACATTGCACACTATTATTTTTCTAAATGAAAATAAAATAATTAAAAATTGTATATTAAGTGAACAAAATAATAGCATGTGGCACATATTGACTGTTAATATTCAATATAATATAACAAAACCAATAAACTTAAATGATATAAATAATATTTACAATTTATTCAGAAGATTTATATATACTAACACGGGTATTAAGATTTGGCTAGACTTGATAATACCCTTTAGCTCTGCAAAGAATTTCTTCAATAAAATTCATAATGTTATCTTAACTAGATGGGAGGGGGAAACTTCACTTGTTGGCAACATTGTATAGAGAATCAAGTAGTATTAGACATTCAACAAATTCAGAATAAATATGACATTCCATCAGCAGATTGGTTGATACTACAAAGCATATTACCATATGTTAAGGATCTTAATAGTAAAATTATTAATTCTCCTTATAAAACTAGTCCAAATTTGATAAGTCTAATATGTGAAGTTATTTATGACAATTATAATTGGACGACTCTAATTTCAAAATTATACAAAATATTGATAACATATAAAACTAACCCTAATGCAAGATATTGGAATTTCATAGCAAAAGGATGTCACACTAATCTATCTATTGAGAGTAAAACAAATCTTTTATGTACTGTTAACGTAACATTTAATTTACAAGTATGGAAATATATTCACAGGGCATTTATTACACCTGATAAACTAGCCAAATTCAATTCACTTGATAAATCCATTTGTTAGAGATGTTCTTTAAATTGTAAGGCTGATTGATCTCATATATTTTTGATTGTATTAATATAAAAAAATTCTGGGAAGAAATTACTGTTTTTCTCCAAGCTATATTCACAGATACCTTTATTTTAACCAAATCTTTAGTCCTCTTAAATGTTAATGATACTAATGGAATGAATAAAAAAGATCGATACCTACTTTGGTCCAGACTAGCTGTGGCAAGGAAATGTATAACTAGAAAGTGGAAGCCTTCACAAGAACCTACTCTGGAAGAATTCTTGAGATTGATGGAAGAAACAGCGACATTAGAAATCAAGGAGAAGGAATGGAGAATTTCACCTAAAACATGGACAAACAATCCTTGGGAAAAAAAATTAACTCTTATTGAGACATTAAAAATAAACCCTAAATAATTAATGTGTAACTTTATTTATTAATTGAATATTATAAATTTTTGTTACTAATTTCATATATTTTATTAATTTTTTCCCTCCTTTGTTCAGGTCAATTGTACATAGTGTATATAAGGTTTATAATACTTGTTTACTGATGATTGTATTGTTAAACATTATATTATTTGGAAAATAAAAAAATATTTGGAAAAAAAAACAAGTGATAATTTAATAAAGGTGCTCGAAAGAAGAAAAAATAAAAAGAAAAAAAAACATGAAGAAAGGGATATGCTAAGCCCAATAAATCACTCCTGTCCAAAGTAGCCTGAACTCGAGAAGACATACGTCTAAGTTTTTGTTTCTTTCTGACAGGAATTTCTGAACATACAGGCACACTTTTGCCAGAAAAAAAAACTTGCTAGGGATGGGTACAGATTTCTGGCTAGGCAGAAAAGCATTCTCTGCCCCTTTTCCCAGTCCAGCAAGAGGGCTCACTCCCTTGCCTAGAAAGGGGTCACCTAGTGTTGCAGTGAATGTGCCTAACCCTTAGTCCGTGGCAGCTGCAGGGACTACACAAGTGGGAGCCAAAAAGCTGCATGGTCTGAGGAGCCAGTTTGGTCTTAGCAGAGTTACTCATATGTGGACGATGCACTTTATCAGCCTGCTGTGGTGGCAAAGGCTGTTTAGCAATTTTCTTCTATTTATGGCTGGAAGAAGGAAGAATCCAGAACTGATAAGTTGTTCCATGGTTAAGCTGAAAATAAAAGATGGCTGATTTTCATGGAAGCCTGACAACAGTACATAATAAAACAGGTAAGTACTAACAAAGTAAACTTTTTCACTTCAAAATACAGTAAAAAGTACTTTCAACACTTACCATAACCATCAAACCAACTTTCACTTTAGAAAAAACAGTTTAAAATAAAAATAATTTTTAACAACTTTTTACCAAAAAAGTAAAAAAAAAAATTGCTAAGGTTTAAAGGTAATTAAAAGTCACCTGATGGTCACTAAAACACATTTTTTCACAACTTTAAAATTATTACTTTACAGAAGTACAATTTCCTTTATAAAAGTAAAGTGGAAGTTTTTCCCCCTGTAGGGAACTTAACTGCCCGGCAATAGAAGAGGATTAGCCAACCATCAATCCATTAAAAGCCTGTAAAGAAGCACTGCCCCTCTGTGGAAGAAAAGCTCTGAGGGGGTTAGTTAGCCTGTGCTAACAGCTTGGATGCATGGAAGGTACCCTGGAGTTTTCTGTTATATCCTTAAAGGGACATAACCCATATGGCTTAGACTACTGCAGCAGTGATCCATATGAAGAACATCTGCATTTTATCACACCAAAAATAACATCTTTTCCTGTCTATAATCAGAAATAGTTGAAACACCAAGTAAAGTATACATCTGGGAGCACTCTAAGATGCTTCTGCAAATACCACAATATTAAATGTATGGTTCAAGCCTTTGTTTCAAAATCTTTCTGTGCATTACATTACATATCACTGCACTCTACTATGAATATTTTTGTCAGATTTGTTTCTTTCTCTGAATTCCCCTCAGACAGTCCTCCATCCTTGTAGGTTACACAGACTCTCAGTGTTTCTGTCTGTGCACTCTTCTCAAACAGCTCACCATCCTGGCAAGAAGCAGAAACTCTCAGTTCTTTACTACAGTTATCCAGTGGGCTGTAATCTCACTCATGACTAGCTGGAAGTAAAAGTTATTCCCTCAAGCTGGGCTGGCCTCAAAGCAGGGATTTAGTCTGAGCCCAAGATTACCAGTCAATGTTTTGATCCCACACTGTTTACAAATCCCACAGGGCAAGTATCTGTCCAAACTGCTCTCAAATGAGTGAAGCCATTCCTGTAAAATCTTTTCTTCAAACAGACATAACCATCATCAACCCCCCTCTTCCGATTTTCTGCAGTCTCACAATGTCATGTCAACTGTTGTAATTTATTTCTCTCTAGTCAATGTCACTCTCCTTCCTTCTTCAACACTCATGGCTATCACAGCTCTTCTCTGACACAGTCCATCCACTTCCTTGCTGGATGACCTCATTTCCTCTTAACTTCTTCCTGTCTGGCCCAAACCTTCTTAACCAGACTGACTATTGCTTTTCTGCACATGTGCCCAAACCACCTTAATCTGTTCTATTTGACCTTTTCTGCAATTGGACCTACTTTGGCTTCTGCTCTTTATGTCCTCATTTCTTCATCTGTTCCACACTATGCATCCTACCACCCATCTCATGCACTTCATCTCCATAACCTCTAGCTTCCTCAATTGCTCTGCCTGTACTGCCCAGGTTTCTGTACTATACAGTAGTACTGGTTGCATCATTGTTTTGTATACCCTACTTTTCAACTTCTTTGGCATTTTTCTGACAGTTTCTTCTTGGATTTTTTTTTTTTTTTTTGCCTTCCTTAACTAAACAGAGAGCTGTCTCTGGAGGTACTCATGAAGGTAAGACTTCAGAAATAATATCTGTTTTGGTTTAACTCCTCCAAGTCTTTTTGGGCTTCTAATACCATGAGAGGAATGGACCCCATTCCTAAGTAAAGGTATGATTAAAGTTCATGAAATCTGTATTGTTTCAGTCTTTGATGTTAGCCAAAAGTGCTCTTCACAGGACCCACAACGTGCCCAGAAATGACTCCTGCAATTCATACGGAGTTACATATATTGGTAGCATATTTAAATACGACTGCAAATTCTTTTTTGAGAGAGCCATTGCTTCTACTGCTACTGCAATGGCCCCAGGTATCCTTCTTCAACACTGCTCTTGTTTCTTTTAGCAAATCCTGGCATTTTATGACTCTGTCTCGCTCTCTGTTTGCATGATGCTGTAATCACTGGGTGTAGCAACTTCAGTCATCAATACTACTTTTGTCTTTTTTTCATGGACTACTATATGTATTTTTCTCAACTATTTTTTAAACTGTTGGTAATGGGTGATCCCATGTGATATAAACCTCTTCATTTTCTGAAATGTTTTGCAGCTCATGTTTCCAATGCTTCTCAGCTTTGCGAAACAATGCGTCCCCAATGCAACAGTCCTGTCACATTATTATGCCTTTCAGTATACAGGCCTCTGCCATTAGTGTATCGCATTCAGCAACAAGATGTGCGACTGTTTTACAACACCTGCATTTGTCAGTTTCTCCGACATGTTCAATGGACTTTGTAAACCAATATGTACTTAGTCCACTATCCTTGGGTGCCAATATTAACCTTTCATCTTTGGGTCTAAATTCACCTCTACTTAACCATTCCTGCATGAGATCCTGATTGACATGAGGTTGTTCCAGACGTCTGCACTTGCAACTATATTTATGCCTTTTCTACATTTCTTGCTTGTCATCTGATTTTTCAACTTATATTCTTTCATTTTTTGGAATATTTAATTGCTGCCCGATTTTTGTCTACTTCTGGTTTGATTTCCATTCCCACTTAACACCAATATGTTCCTGCTAAACTAAGCAGGGAAGTCATCTTAGACTTGTTCTCCTCATGTTTTAAAACTTTCACTATGTTTGGATCCTGTGAGGTCATCAGATATGTATTCAGTGGTATGATTGCAGATCTACACATGCAATCAATTTTGGGGAAGCCCATACTTCCTCTGAATGGGGAATATATAATCTCAGTATATGCTGATTTTTATAAATCATTTCATAAGCATGAAGCATTTTTCTTGTTTTTCTGTCCAAATGATCCAATACCATTTGGGGGCGAATCACCCCAAACATGTAAGTTAGAACAAGAAGAGTAAATTGGTTCACAGCTTGGACTTTGTTCCTAGATGTCAGGGCTGTTAGCAGTATTATTTTATTTATTTTGCATTTGATTACCGGGATGGTCCGACTGGGAGAGTGCCCATTTTCAGCAGAGGCCCAGGGAGAAAACATCCAGTATAAGCTTACATAAATTATCACAACAAGTAATAGAAATTATAAACAAAATTGACAAAAAATGAGTGTTAACACATTTACAGAATAAACATGTAAAAACAAAAGTATATACATAGTTTCAAATAGAACAAGACTTTAAAAACTTGAATAAAGACAAATATATGGCTGAATTTATATATGTGGAGGAACATAACATTAGTCATGAAATTAAGCAGGGAGAATCGCTTAGGTATTAAAGTAGTGCATAGTTAGTAATACTTCCGTGGTGAGACTTGCAGCTAGGAATTAACTACTTATACAGAAGTAGTGTTGTTAGAAGGGATATGTTAACAGAGTTAGTATGTACAGCCAAATTGTATAAGTAGTGCTAAGTTAATAATTAACCTGGAGTGTTACATGTGCAAAGCCAGGATTCAAATAAGTGTCTTTTGAGAGATATTTTGAAATGATTAAGATTGCTTATGGATCTAATAGTATGTGGAAGGGCATTACAATTTTTAGCAACAAAGTTAGAGTAAAGAGAGTTGCCTGCTGTATTGGATACTTTGGTTACTTGGAGTAAGTATTTGTTAGATGATCGAAGAGTACGAATGTTAGAGTAGGGTTGTAGAACATTTTTTATGGAAGGTACGTTATCAGGATTGTGCATTATTTTGTGAGCCATTATTAACGGATTATAGTTCATAATATGAGGTAGCTCCAACCAAGAAAGATTGTTTAGGCATTGACAGTGATCAGTTGAATGTGTGTAATATAACATGATTCTAATTTATTTAGTTCTGACTTTTTGAGGTTGGTAAGTATGGGGGATGCATATACGAGTGAGAAGAGAAGGTGGCTTCTAGCTATGGCTATTCTTGCAGTGCCTGTTAAGAATTTTTTGTTTCTATACATTGTTCCCATTTCTTGTGAACTCTTTTGATTGTGTTAGAAATGTGCATGTCAAATTTTAGTCTGTTTTCGATTATGACACCTAATTGTTTTGTTTGGGAATCTGAGAAAATCCTAGTATTATTATTACTGGCAGTGATATAAAAGTTAGCTGGGAGATTAGTAGGTTTAGATGGATGAAAGATCATAAGTTTAGTTTTATTAGTGTTGAGAATGAGTTGCGAGTTTGCTAGTCATGTTTCAATATCAAAGAAGTCTTTCTGTGTGACTGTAAGAAGTTGAGTTATTGTGGATGCTGCACATATGAGGGTTGAATAATCCACGTATTGTATGACAGGTGCTTGAGAGGAGGCAGTATTAAGATCATTTATGAATACAGTGAAGAGGAGTGGCCCTAGGATTGAACCCTGAGGGACTCCAAGTGCTGGTGGATAGATAACTTTGAAACCAGTTAACATCATCAGGGTTGATACTAAGATTTTTCAGAATGGGCAGTAACTTAGGATGGGAAACTGTATCGAATGCTTTAGACATGTCTAAAAAGACTGAAGACACTATTTTGCCATTGTCTCTGAATTTATTTATAGTAGTGGTGAAACTTAGAAGAGCTGTAGTAGTGCTATGATCTGGTCAGAATCCATGCTATGATGATGAGATGAGATTATTGTTTAGAAGGTGTTTAAGAGGTTGCAAGTAGATACACCTTTCCAGAATTTTAGAAAGTGGTGAAAGTATAGCAATGGGTCTGTAGTGTGTTAGTTCTGTTGAACTACCTCCTTTGTGTAATGGTGTAATTACACAATTTTCCAAATAGCTGGGACATGCTATTTTGTTATAGAGCACTTTATAAGTAGTGACACAGAGAAGACAATAACATCTACTGTTAATTTTAGATATTCTTCTGGCAATTTATCTGTTGCTAGTGAAGTGGGTTTCAACTTCTTTAATAGTTTTGCAAAAGTTTGTTTTGGGACTGTTTGAAATGAGAATGCATCTACAATATTGCTTGGATTGTTGGGTGTTGGCATTGTGGGAGACTTGTTATTCTTAGTCAATGCTAAAATACTTTCAGTGAAGAATATGTTAAACTGTTAAGCAATATTGTTTGCGTTATCAGGTAAGTTGGGGGGGGGGGGGAGGTGGTTTGGCAAGGATGAAGTATGTTACTGATTGTGTTCCAGAATTTTTGTGGATTCATTCTGTATTTCCATCGTAAATTAAAACAGTAGTGTTGTTTGTCTAGTTTAATTTGGTGTTTGGCACTGTTTCTAAGTTGCTGGCAAATTAAACTGGTTTTGGAGGGATTTATTTTTAGCCCAAGTTTGCCATGCTTTGTACCTTTGTTTTAGGAGGGTACGAGTCTCATGAGTTGACCATGGTGTGTAGGTGGCTTTGACACAAACTGTTTTGGGAGGTGCAAGTCTGTTAAGAATGGTAAGGAAGGTGTCATTGAAGTGCTGCACAGCAGCATCTAAGGGCAGTTGCTTAAGAGGAGTCCAGTCTACTTTTTCGAGAATATTAAGTAGAATCTGTAAGTTAAGATTTTCCTTATTACGAATTTGGCGGAAGTTGACAAATTTTGTAGGGTTACTGTGACTTCTCAGTAAGTAGGTTCCAAAGTGGTTACTTAAGTGATCTGGGAGACACCTCGCTATTTGGTAATACTGGGGTTTATTAGTTAAGAACCAGTCCAAAATAGATTATCTGTTTTCTTGTCATTTTTAGTTGGGTGAGAAGTCATTTCAGTGAAACCATGGAGGGTTTTGGTAGTTATGAGGATTGTCACAGTTACATGTCACCCAGTCTGTGTCAAGGTTTCCTGCATTAATGGTTTCGGCTTTTGTGAAACTTTGGAGAATGATTTTGATTGTACTGGAATTGTTTCCTGGAGGGATGTAGACTGCTATTTTATATATATATATATATATATATATATATATATATATATATATATATATATATATATATATATATTTATTTATATGGTTCCCCTTTATAATCTCGAAATACTGAAATCTCGAATTTCAGTATCCTCAGACCATAAAGGCGAAACTTCAAAATAGCGAAAGTGCATAAGCGTGAATCAGAATATCTCAAATCTGCACTTATGCATTTATGCTACCTTACGTGAAGTGTTTGACTGGGATGGTATCCGGAATTTAAGGTGAGTGAGTGTATGTACGTTTTTTTGTAAGTTGTACGTGTGGGTTAGGGTAGGGAGGTGGACATATGAGTGTGAGTGTTGAATGTGTTGGTGTTTGTGGATGTGTGATGTGTGTGTGCGAGGGACTGTAGAATGCCTGGGTACGAGTTTGTTTTTTTTTCTGTTTGTGCAATCTCGAAGTTGGTATATATAAGTAGGGGGGTATAGGGGGTGCAGAGGAGATTGCCCCCCTGCTTACGTGTAGGGTTGTATAGTTTGTATGGTGTGTGTGTTCTGTGGTGTATAGTGTATGCATGTTCGACATTGCGTGTTTCGTGCTTTTGGGTTTCGGGATTGTTTGTCATTCATCTTTATAGTTTCGAGATACTGAAATTCGAAATTATAAAGGGGAACTATATATATATATATATATATATATATATATATATATATATATATATATATATATATGCGCTCTGGTTTAGTTGTAATCTGGTTATAAGTAGTTAGTAATACTTATGTTTACAGGCTGTAAGTCAAGCGTGTTCTTAAAGAGATTTGCTACACCATCTCACTTCTTTTCTATTCTATCAACTCTTAGAATATTGTAACCAATTTGAAGTATTTTTTAATTATTTTTTAAAGCATTCATTTTATTATTCTAAAATATTTCTTACTTCTTATTAGCATTTGTTCATGATTTATTGTCAATCCTTCACCAACTCCCAAATATTTGTACACTCCCTCCTGCTTAACTTCCTTTATATAACATTCCTGTTCCAGACATATTTTCTTGGTGGTCAAGCTTTCCTGCTTTAAAAGTTGTTTTTGCACATTTATCAAGACCAAATGACATTCTTATATCATCTGAGAAACTTTTGACCATGTGCAGTTGTGCTTTCAGTTCCTCATCTAATGACCTATGTAGTTGTAAATCATCCACAAAAAGATGATAAGAAGTCTTTACACTGTTCTCTGGAACCCGCATTGTAACAATGACCTAATCTGTTAAAGTAGACAACCTAGTGGGTTAAGGGCAAGACAAAACAACAGTGGTGATGGAGATTCACCCTGGAATATACCCCTTTGAATTTTTATTCTTGGGATAATAATTTGACCTTTATCACGACTTAGCTCCAAAGCAGTTTGTCACTGTAATGTAATCGATCAATGTAGGGTGTATCTTACACATTTGTAAGCACTCCTTTTTATCTGTGAATGTGGGTACTATCAAATGGGGGGGGTTTTTGTACTCTATCCATGCCATACTTAGATTCTTCTCATTTTTACAATTATCTATTATGACTAACAAATGATCCTTTGTTCCTTATGACTTTCTTCTGTTACCGTTGTGTTCTACCACCATGAACAAGCTTTCTTCTAAAGGACTATAAACTCTGTCATCATCAATTCCAGAGTACAGTTTATGCATAGTGAGAAAGCAAGTTATTGGTCTATAGATTTTTGGATATTTTACAGGTTCACTCTTAAGGAGTATCATTTTTCCTGGTGTTAAAACAGGTTGGTATCTGTTTGGGGTGTGCATATAAATAGTTCTTACTTAAGGCTAAATCTTCATATAAAGATGTTAATACTTTTAGCCAGATGTTAGTTACTGCATCTGGGCCGGAGGAATTTCCATTTAGGAGCATTTCTTAATTTTGTTTCAATTTCTCTGGTCGTTATTTCATCTCATTTCATATTCTGTACATTTGAACTTCTTACTGCTTCTTTTTCTTCTATCTATTCAGCTTCTTTATTGTGTTCCACAAGATCTTCATAGAAATTTCTCCAAAATGTGTATTTCTTTTTTTGGTGGTGTTTTGCCTTGTCTCCCAATTCTCTAGAAAATTTTTTTGGCGTCATCAATAAATTACTTATTTTGTAGTTTTCCTTTATATTTATCTGCCTATCATGTACGTTTTTCTCCCCGTGCTGGTATCTTTTGTTTATTACTTGCAATAGTATACTACAGATCCCACTCTGTTCTGTTAGTGCACATTACTTTTATCATGTCTATCTTTCTAAGTATTTTTATTGATCTGTCCCCTCTTCTGTACTCTTCTAACAGCAAAATGTTGTGTCTTGTTTTATAGTTTTCTCTATTCGATACTTCCATGATGGCATTTGATTTCTTCCCTTCCTTTCCCTTACTGCCATGTGCTTTTTTCTAAGACTGTTATTAATTTGGCTGTACAGCAATATATCCTATTTACTTCTGTTATATCACATGAATTTAGGTGAACAGTCTTGATTACCGTGTTCATTTGTTTTATCAAGTTGCTAACATTTTTGGTCTTATTGACTTTCTTTAATCTATTTCTTTCATTGATCTTAATATGTCTATCCATCTCTATTAAATCAAGCAACTCTTCCCTTAGATCATTTTCTTCTAAAGTAAGGGCACATTCTTTGTTCTCAGTTTCCTGCAAGCATTCTACAGAAAGCTCCAGAACATCTTCCTGTGACATTTCCTCTTCAGCTTCATCCTGTTTTATCTGTTGCACTTTCCTATGGGATCTCACTGACTGTGACAGAGTTGACACCATTACCTGTTCCTTCTCTTGCTGCACAACTCCAAATGAACTTTGTACTGGTTTCCTACTGAAGGTTCCAAAGTATCTTCGCATGGCAACTGATCAGATGCTTCACATTCTACCAGTTTCTCCTTAATTAGGGAACCCACTGTTCTATCAGGTAGTGATGTTACCACAGTTATATTTGTTTTACACTAAATCCTGCTTTTCATAGGTAATCCATAATTTCAGTGTCTGCTTATCTTCTTCATTACTAATCTTTTCTGTTTTCTCCCTTTTTCTTATTTTTTGTATTGTAAAATTTTCCATACCCAGATGCCTTTGCCTGTATTTCTCTTCAAATATCTTTGGTGCAGCTTTTTTGTACTGATTAGTTTTGCTTTCTCCTTTGCATAAATACTGCACCATAGTAAATCTATTTTTTCCCCACGTCCATATTTCTTCTTCAGATGTCCCCCATTCCACCTATTTCTCCCTACATAGGGGACTCACTGTTCTATCATGCTGCTATATAACCATAGACTTTCTATACTAAATCCTTCACTTCAGAGGTATTCCATAACTTCATCTTCTATTAATTTAACATCTACTTTACTAATCTTCTGTTCTACGGTCCACCTTTGTGATCTTATTTTTTGCATTGTGGAATGTGCCATATCTGGGTGCGTTTATCTGCATTTTTCTTCAAATATCTTTGGAGTTGCTTTTTTCATATTGATTAGTTGGGCTTTCTCCTTTGCATAAATATTGTACCATTTCATAGCTCTATTTCTTTTTCAAAGCTCAAGTTGGGAGGGTGGCCTAATGGTTAAGGTGTTTGCCTTACAAACACAAGGTGCAGGGTTTGAGTCTCACAAAGGGTAATTGGCTAGGCTTAAAATGGCTTGCAAGGGCAGTTAGCCTAGTATGAACCTGTGATCATTACACGATTAGATGGGAAATGGGAAATTCACCCTGGGGATCACTTCTGTGACTCTGCTCGACAGGGTCACAGGAAAATAATTTTCTTTTGTGGTGAAAGCCAGGGTACATTTTTTGGCTAGGCTTGTATGGGCCCTAGGGCCAATAGTCTAGTACCTACCTATGTCCATGTTTCTTTTTTATACCTTTAAAAAAATCTCTAGATTGTGTTCTTCATATTTTCACACTTCCTCAGTTGCTTCTTTTTCCAAACAGTCCCAAGGTATCTTGCCCTATATAACGCTTTCCATGCATCTGTTGTATTAATGAACAGAAATTTGCATTTGAAGCTTTTGACAGCTTTTCTTGTGCTAGTATTCTTCTTTCCACTAATTTCTCTTTCAATCTTTTTGTATATCTTCTATCCGGAAAGGTTGTGCTTCTTTCATATAGTAACAATACACAATTTCTTTCTTATCCTCAATAGTCCACTCATCATACTTGTGGTTCTTTTTTGGCCTGTCAGTTTTTGTAGACTACTTCTTCCTTCTACAACAGAGGGGCATCCTCCCTAAGAGAATGGTATAACCGCATTGTAGGAGTGTTTCCATTTCTTGATGATTCTAGACTGTCATTTTTCCAGTCCTGGCACCAGGAATGGGCACTTTTTCATCCTAGGACTTTTGTAACCAGCTGTCTTTTTTATTATTTAACCTACTTCTGTCCAGGATACTTGCTATGTAAAATACAGTGTATGTATCAGTGTCATCTTGGTGAAACTTTGTACACTTTGTGAAGGTACAAACCAAGACCTGAGGATGAATTCAGTTCCAGTAATACTACTCTCTTTTGTTCGTTGACGTTATAATCTTTACACTCTGATGTTTCCATTCTGTCCATGACATTTGTTATGATAACAGCTACATAATTACTTTGCATATCTCTAGTCATCTTTTCACTGTGTAATTATAACTCTGAGAATGACACAATGGAAATAAATCATATCAAAACCACCACTACAGACTATTTACGAATCAATCCCAGCAGTACTGAAGGGACAGAAAATAATATACAGTTTCTTTGTACAGTTCCATTTAGTCCGCTTCCTTAAATTATGTTCTACATTAAGGGGATACAGACGTTATGTGAAGGGGTCTATATCAGCATATCGAATGCTGAAAACGCCAAATGCAATTTCATCAAACTGAAATGTTCGAAATCTCAAAAGAGCGAACTGACGGAACATCGATTTCTTTCACAGGGAAAGAAATCGGTGTTCCATGCAAAAAAAAAAAAAAAAAAATTAATACTTTAAACACTGACAGAAGTGGGGGGCTGTGCCCCCCCCCACACTTGAATATACCAACTCCGAGACCACACCACAGTGGAGGAAATAGCAAACTCCGATGACGGCCCACTGATTTCTTTCCCTGGGAAAGAAATCGATGTTCCGTCAGTTCGCTCTTCTGAGATTTCGAACATTTCAATTCGATGAAACTAAATTCAGCGTTTTCAACATTCGAAATGCTGATAGGAACCCATGTGAAGCACTATCAGGAAAGAGCAGCTGCTGCTAACATCAGAGTACATCTAAATTGTGTTTACTCCTATTTTTCCAGCTTAGGAAAATGTTAAAGGAGATTCATGTGTCTTAAAGTTGAAGCAAAACAGCTTGCAAATATCTTTAGTAACTATTTCCAAGCCTCGGTTAAATTACCTTAATGAGTTTCTAAGACAGAAACTGCTACTGATACACAAATTCCTTCTGGAACTTGCCCACACACTGATGCAGACTTGGATAAATGAAGCATTACTAAGATGAAAATGAATTATCAGAGAGCCTTATGAAATTCCTGTGTTTTGTATTCCAAACCTATTTTACATCATTTATTCCAGCTTGCACTGAAAACTTGCTATTAACTTGATCTGGAAACAAGCTTTGTCATAGCAGGAATTCAGTATGTTTTGACTAATTAGTTTAGCGTCTTTAATCAGAAAATGTTTTGAGACAGTACTTCATCACTGTTTTATTGCTTCATTAACTCGTTCAAACTTACAGTGCCTTTTCTGTACACTTCCAGTTAACACCTGTAGATCCTTATTGTGTCCAGACCTTTCTGGGTTTGACTTTTTAACTAAGTGACTTACCAGTTTATAATAGGCAGGGTTGGAAAGAACATGGATTTATTAATAAAATGATCCTAAGATTGTTAACTTAGGATGTCCTGCAGTAGAAAAACCTTCATTATCTTATGCTTTGATTTTTCAGAAAATGCTCTGGAATACAAGGATGTGTGTAAGCTTGAAGAGGTGAAACATTCCACACTACATAGATGTCAATGAGTTAATGGTTGGTGTGGAGTTGTCATAGATTGCATTTATGAAAACTATGGAAATAAAAGTGATGTAACTATATTCTTGTTTTGGATTAAGATCTTCCTCAGGCTACTGCTATATCAAAAATCCAACATTTCTGATAGATTTTGTATACGACTTCTTAATGCTATGTGTGCATTAAATTGAAATCTTATTTTTTTCCTTTGAGTGAGAACATGGATTACTGGCATAGTCAAGTAGGCAGGATTAACAGTGTTACTTCCAACGTTGTGCATAATAATGCTGGATTCCAGTTTATTTTATTTATTTATTTATTTATTTATTTCAGTTTGATGACCGGGGAGGTCCACTGGGCTCAGGAGCCCATTTTCAGTGGAGGCCCGGGGAGAAAAGCTCCACATTACAAAATACAAAGATAAAACAAAATACAAAATACAAAAGATAAAAATAAACATAAGATTCAAGGTACAGATACATAAGGATGCAACCGTCAGTCTACATGGTATGAATGCTGGTAATTTTTGATACAGAGGTAATAAAAGGAATGGTGTTTACATAACATATTATTTATATCTTGAAATGGATGATTAAAAGATTACAAAGAGTCTGATTCTAGTAATGGCAGAGTGGTAGAGCAAGCATAGGTTTTAGGGAGGGAATAAAGGAGAGCAAACTATTTACAGTATTTACATATATACACAGGACAACAGTAGCAATAAGTAGATATGAACAAGGTTGATAGTAGTAAGAAATTGAATAGCATTACTGTTAATATGTACAGTGAGGGGGCTAGGTGGGGAAAGTGCAGTTGCACTTCCACTTAGAAAACAGGTAGGAATGGAGTAATTTTTTGAAATTATTAGGATTTTCTATCAATCTTAAAGAAGGAGAGAGAGAGTTCCACTTTTTGGCTAAGGAAAAAGAAAGGAGGTGCTGCCCGGGAGGTCGTTTTGGTTTGTGGACATTGAGTAGGTTTAGGTGGGCTGAACGAAGTGGCCTATTAGGGGTATATGGTTGAAGGATGTTGGATAGTGCAGGACATTTAGAGGGGCTAAATAATAGCCTGTGGGCAGTGGTTAGTTGGAGGTAGTCTAGAAGGTTGGGGAGTTCTAGCCAGTTTAGTGACTGGAGGGCAGAGCAATGATGTTAGGAGTGTTTGGCTTTGGTGGTGAATTTAGAAATTTTGTTATAACAACTTTCCATTTTTGAGGTGGTGGAGGTGGATAAGTTAGTTAATAGAGGGGCACCATACATTAGTGAGGGAAGAAGATAGGTAGTGGCAAGCGTTTGTCTAGAAGCAGGAGAGAGATAGTGGAAGTTTCTGTATAACAGGCCAAGTTTTTGATGTGTTTTCTTAATGTTGAGTTGAACATGGATGTCAAATTTTAGGTTTTCATCGATAGTGACCCCAAGAAGTTTGGCATGCGGGACAATTTCTATGGTAGAATTTTTAAGGCTTCTAATTTTGAAGGTCTTTTTGTCAAGAGGGAAGGATTTTGTAGCGGGGAAGAGTAGTATTTTAGATTTGTTAGCATTTAGAGATAAGTGATTATGGAGCATCCAGTTCTCAGTGGCAGAGAAGGCATTTTGAGTGTGTGCTAGAAGTTCAGGGAGATTGGTGGCACAGCAGATTAAGGTGGAGTCGTCGGCGTATTGTACGATATCAGTATTTGGGATAGCAGAGTGGAAGTCATTGATGAAGATATTGAAAAGCATGGGGCCAAGAATGGAACCTTTACTTAATATGTTTGTCACATATAGTTGAGGATGGCAAAGTACAGAGTTTTAACTTTGATTACAATTTACAACTATAAAGCAGATTGTGGTATAAAGGGTTTGGAAACTGTATATACACTTCAACGCACTTTAGATGGTTTGTCCAGGCAACCACCATGTTTTCTATATGCAGCTCCAACTCTCTGCTATCCCACAGCCCTAAAGGATAATTTGTAAAATCGGGCATCATACATTTGTGCTTTGACACATGTTTATTCTTGGTCACAACTCCACGCCACTTAGCAAGCCTGTAAGCCCTAATGTGTGTCACTGTAACATCCAGCTCCTTTTGGGTTTCAGCACTATATTGTTACTTACTCGCATAAGGACAGGGATGCTAGTGCCTGCCACTCACTCCTACCCTGTGCATCTGATTTCTCCAGACCCTGGGTCATTACTCAGTCAGTCATCTTGGCTGTTATCTCAGCTCCATCCCTCTTCATTGGGAGACACCTAACTCCTTCCATCTGAATGTGTGTAATATAAAAAATTATTTGCATAATGAGGATCATCCTCAGAACAATCATCTTAATAAGAAACAAAAACAAAAATATTCTTTTTTCAAGATTCGCACTGGACCAGTTACTAAGTATAATTCATCCTTCTATATATGTTTTATAAATAGCATCCAAAATTTTAGTGATTCTTTATGAAACAGGGGGTAGGATTAAGAAGAGCAAGGTGTGAAGGCACAGTGGCATAGAAGCCTTCTAAATACTACATTTAGAGTGCCATCATTCAGTACTGTGACTCACAAAGGATAGCTGTACTGAATGCCAGTGTACAATGGAATGTCTGTATTTGTGAAAAGTGCACAACAATGTATAGCCATGTAACGGACCCTTCTGGCTACTCTGCTGTGCCTCTGGCACTGAGGTGCAATAGAGAGCACTGTAGACTAAAGACAATTGATAGCAGGTAAATTACATTTTAACAATATGTTCCCTGCTACACTGTGCTCCATCTTTATGTATTTATTCACCTACAAACCTATGAATCTTTATGCCTTATGATAATTAGAGGAGGCTTGCTCCTGCTCGGTACCTCCCTCAACCAAAATGTCAATCAATACTTCAGTTATTTAACCTGTTTACAAAGTCGGTATTTTGATTTCTGATGAAGTCAGATGCTACAATAAATGAGTGAACGAAAGAGCTTAAATCCAATTTTGTGTGTGTGGAGTGTTTCTTCCTGGTCCCCAGTATTGCTTGGTTTAAATTCATAAAGAAGTGCCTTTGTCCTAGGCATGATGCCAGAACTACAGTCAATAATATAGTAGAGAGAGGATATGATGCTGTGTGAGCTCCTACTAATGAAAGCATTTCTGTTTATTGTAGGAGAACATGTATGGCAGTGGCTGGAAGTTTGCCAGTACCTCAAGGAACTCTGGTACTGTAGCTTTCCCTAATGTGTAAAATAATTATGTTTATCTTATTTTACTATTTACTTACTTTTTACATTAGCACCGATGTGTTGCTCAGCAAGGGTGATCATTAAACTCACAAAGAGTACATCCCATATCTGGATGCAGCTGCAGTATTTTAAGTTATCCAATGGGACCAACTTATACATATGTAGGTGGTATACTCTTTGTGAAATGCTTATGATCCTGAGGAGGGTTAATATGCATGTGTGTGTGTGTGTGAACAAAAGACTGTGAATAAGGACTTGTCCCAATGTAAACAAGTCTTTATAAATCAAAAATGGCTTTAGTACATAGGTATACCGAAACATCACCCTTGCTCCACACTGCATAATATTTAATGAATAGTGCTCATTAATTCAAAATGATACAAATATATGCGTTGCATTATAGGCTCCTAAGTAGCAAATTACTGACATTGTTTACAGCTGCAAATGATACAGAGTCAGGTGTTTAGGACAGTTCAAGTCTGGTCTATTATGCTGATACCAGGCATAAAGGAATGTTTTCTTTTTACTCTACAAATAACATGTTAATTTGAAATTTAAAATTCTTTTTCCACGCTCGACGTCTTAAATACTAGAATCAGGTGGCTTAATTTGACAGGCCCTCTTCAACACTTTCAGTTTTTTTATTTAACCTAAAAAAAAAAAAACTTAAGTTTTTGAAAAAAATGCTGACCTTATTTTAGTGACTTCAAATAAAATTAATATAACAAAGTCACTGGGACTGGAGGTTTGGATGTAACCTCATAAATCCTGTCCTAATCACTCAGATACCACCTATTATTCATACAATTATCCACTTCTTTTTAAAATATTTATGACTACAGTCTATCTAATTCAGTCTAATAGTTTATTTATAATTCTTTTTTCTTCCAGGTTTCTTTTTGCTCTCTGCTGTGCTGATTGTCAAGCCTCTCCCTTTTGGGCACATTCTTGTTCATTCCCTACGGATGGGTAATCTTTATCAGACCGTCTAGGGTGATAGCCAACCAAAGAGGCAATCATTCATCCTGGAATTGACAGCATTTTGTATGCATGGCCCCTAACATTCTGTTTGGGTGGTTGAATGGGCACCTACATCAATGCTGAGACCGCCTATGCCCATCTAACAACTTGCATCATGCTCCATGTGCATGGCCATCGAGGGTGACTGTTACCAGCATGGGTGGCCACACCCAAGATATCCTTCACCAGTCCCCTCCCAAATCCTTTGTCTCTGCCCTCCAGCAGGCATTATGTATGTAACTGATAGCAAGTCAAGTCAGGACTCACCTCTCTCTTCCCTCAGGATGGGCAAACCCATACTCCCAGCCTGCATTATCAAGCTCTGGAGCAAGTAGTTAAACTTAGGTCAATTAGTGATGGTTTTATCCCTCTATGTGGCCAGAGAAGCTACTCATTAACAGTTATAACAATGAACTAATTTTAACTTCTCCCATTTTGAAAAGTTCCTTATGGTAATCAAGTCGCTCCACCTCTCACAAAGCTATTTTTTTTTATTTCTTCATAAACCTGCACAGTCAAGCTGAAGATCATCCTTTTGACTCTTTTAAGTCATAATTAAACCCCTTTAAATTTCTGTAACCAAGCTGCTACTGCTTCATGTCTCTACATGCTTACTGGAGGTTCCCATTCATATGAGTCATAGAGTAGTACTAGGCTAACTGCCCTTGTGGGCCATTTTAAGACTAGCCAATTACTCCATGTGAAAATCAAACCCTACATCTTGCATCTGTAAGGTAAACACCTTAACCATTAAGCCAACTTTCCAGTCCCTTTGTGAATACTTTTTGCAGTCTAGCATAAAGCAGTTCTGGACTATAAAAGTGGTCTAAGAAGTGTAGTATGGAAAGGACCTAAAAATACACGGTTCTGAGTGTTACAAAACTTAAGACATCTATCCTTGCTTTCATAAATATACATTGATACATTTTCCATATTAAAGGTGTTCATCCACAGTAATGCCAAAGTTGATGTATTTTCATACCATGTTAAAGTCAGCTTTATTTTACTGTAACAGCAGTCTTGTTTACATTTTTTTTGCTCCAATCCCCGATTTCCTCTACTGACTATCAACAACCCCCCACCCAGCTGCTTAACTCCCCATTTGTTCCTCCTACAGTGAAAGCCCCAAGGCTCCCCTTGTTCCTTTCTGAATAAATGTCAAGCACTGGGAGTGGTGCCATCATTCAAGGTGTGATATTAGAGGGTTCTGCTTTTGGTCCCTGACATCCCCCCATGAGTATGACTGCAGATGTTCAACTAATGTGTGCAATGGGCATTAGCAAGAGTTGTCACCTGTTTCTGTGAATTATGTAACCCTCAGAAGGCTATACCATCCCTTACAGCAATTGCATCCAAAATATTCTCTTGTCTCCACTGGATATTTTAATAGAGTGTGCAGGCTGGACATATGTGCCTAAACCCCCCATTCCATAGGGAAGTGAGCACCTACTGTCTCCTCTTCCTCAATCTCCCCATACAAGTTCCTCCATCATCTGGGCGACTAATGAAAAATGGGATGCCTGGGTCAATAAAAGATTTCTCTTTCTCTACACCATACATCTGTCTACAGACTTGCTTAAATTTGTCTCAGGTCTATTGGTTAGTCCACAAACTTAAATTCTTAGTGTATATCTTTTTACATGCTTTTCACATCATTGACCATCAAGTATTTCAAGGTCTTTTAAACAGACACAGCTTGGAGAAAGCTCCATCTGGCTTCATTTGCCAGAATCTTCTGTTAGTATCAAGTGAAAAGTGAAACGTAGCAGTCCTAGCAAGCATTTTTGAGGTATGTTTTTTAATGGATAGCCACGGTTCTACTTCTTTATTTAGTTTTATCCTTAATATTTTATACAATCATCATTATTTTGCCCATCGTATAACAACATACTCAGTTCCTAACACCCATACTTTCTCTAGTGATAATCTGTGTTTAATGAAATTAAAACCCTTAATAAAGACTATGAAGGCAACATAAAAGCCCTTATTCATTACATCTCACACTGTTTCCTAACAAGCTAGTTCAGTTTTACAGATGATGCATGTTGTCTCAAATCTTATGCTGGTCCATTCTTTAAGTTAAGCAACTTTGCTGTTATTAATTTTTCCATAATTTTATGAGTTCCACTTAAACCAAGAGATCTCCAATTTTATGTATCATTAGCATCCCCCTTACCCTTGTAAAATGGAGCTATATCAGTCTCTTTCCATCAGTGAAGTAGTTTTTTCCACAAGTTAACTTCTTTTAAATAAGCATAAAAAATGATGCTGTCTGCTCATGCATTTCTTTAAAATGAAGACTATACACCCTTGTGTGGACGAGGACCTTTTGTACATTCAGATTCTTCTGCATCTCACTGATTTCCTCCGTTTCAAATAACTTGATGTTTTTACTTTCTACCCTTTCTCTGAAACCAGAAAAACAAAGAAGTATATTACTCATACTCCATCATTTATGAAGTATCTATTCAATTAATGATATCTTAATACAAGTACAATTATTTCTTATTATCTTTAACATAAACAGCTCAAGTCAATTTCTAATCATTCCTCGTCTCCCGGCTTTTTGATATTTTTTCCTAATCCTACCATTATACTCCATTCTTGGCCCCTCATCTGAAATGCCTTCTGTTTTCCAGAACTTGTTGTTAATCAGTACTTTGTCTCATTACTGAAAATGGGTTCTGTAGACCCAGTCGGACCACCCCGGTAAACAAATGTCAACTAAATAAATTACTGAGACTTATCATTCTTATCTTCATTAGGCATTTCACTAACTGCACTCAGCTTTTTCTTAATGCCTTTAATTTTAACAGGAAATGCACAAACAAGTCATCTGGACTTAATTTATCAGCTTCTCCTTCCAATTCGAATTACATAAGCCTTTTCCATCTCCTCTCTCGCAGCAGTTTTTCAAGTACACCTAGGGCAATTATAAACAACTGACTGTGCCTCTGTTTACCTTGTTAATTCTGCTCGAGAAAAGCCTGCAGCTACACTGGTCTACTCCTCTTAATGGTACAAGAATAGTATATTCATAATGCTAGACAGTTTCCTGCAGAGATATTTAATGAAGAATCCTCTCTTACTGGCTTTTTTCATTGGTGTGTGCCAAACCACTACTGCACTAAAATATTCCAGATGGTTCTTGTTTAAAGGTCTATTTCTATTCCACGGGTACAATGTACCTGGTAGGTTTAAGTCACACTGTGAAGGTTGAAGAATGTGTGTTCTTAGACCTTTGCAAGACATTTTATGCATGCCTTTAATCGGTGATGTAGCAGTATCAGGGGTAAACATAAATATATACGAGTTCACAAGTAAAGTTAAAGTTTCTCATTTTTGTGTTCCAACGCAAATATTAACTTTAAAGACAAATCATGGGGATTAGATATTGATGATACAGACACTGCAATGTTGGCTTGGATGTTGAAAAACTAAATCAAACTGTTAATGGTGCTACTACAGGTAATTCAGTACTGGATATCACATTTCAAAATTCTCACGTATAGTTTACTTTTACTGCTAGTCTCCCATCTTTAAACAGAGCTCATCATGGCTGCCTTTGTTTCCTTCAACATAGTTCATCTAGATGTGTGGAAACACAGATCCTCAGTAAACAGGAAGTGGTTATGGAACTTAGTAAACTGGAAAAAAGTAATAACCTAATATTAATGTGAAACTTGAAAGTCATAGCTTGGATCCCATATGTCTCAGTAGGTTAAGCAGAATTTGTGTCCAATATGATGAAAGTGATACAGCAAAACAGGTCATATAAATAAGTCATTAAAATCAAGATATCGAAAAAGTATTATCAATAACAAGAATGATCTTCAAGAGATAAATAAGACTAACAACAGTAATTTACACCTGACCTACCAAGTTTTATAAAGATATAATGACAAAAACAAATCAACGAATTACATCTTGTTCTGAATTATAAAAAGAGGTTTTGGATTACTTTATGGGGTGTAACTTGATATAATACTATGGAACCCTGTTCTCTGTCACCCATTTTTCTCCTTTACTATGATTAAGGTGACTGTTATGTATCAAATAATACTATAACCTTAAATCTTTTCTTTAGTTATGACATTTTACAATTGTTACCTGTAGCTTACTTAATGTTCACAAGAAATCCTATTTAAGGTTCTAACACTGTACTCAATCCATGATCATTAATCCCACTAGATATTGGCTCCAGCCCTCCAATTTCCTAAAACATAGAAGCAGGTTTGGATATCAAAGAACAGAGTCTCTGAATTCCAATCAATGTATACTTCTTAAATATACCAGCAGAAATACGTGTATATGTACTCTGTATCACTGTTTTGTTATTTGATTTTCTGTTTTCAGATTTATCTTACTTAGACTTTCTACAGAGAAGCCGTTAGAAAGAATCTTGAAGTTACAGATTTAACCTTAAGTTTCTGTACTATTACTTTTAAGGGTAGCATCTCATTTATTACATCTGTATTAGCTCTACCTCTCAAACTAATTTCTCCCACAGACACTCAAGCTTTAATTAATTTTTTTTTTTACTAATTCAATAATAAAGGCTTCCGAGTTTCTAGAAAGCTCGATTCAGAGTTCCACAAAGAATCTCTCAAAAGTAATATACCATTTGAAGATAAGATTGCCTTCCATTGCCACTCATGTCAGAAATTGCAAGTTGAGGGCCTTTCTTTCACATGCAGATAGATGGGGAATGTCAATGAGATGACAACACCCTTTTGGGGACCCATCCTTCCCACTCCAATGTACTCTTCCCAGGATTATACTGCCTTTGTAAGAAGACCTCCCAAATCCCTTCATCTATCAATATCACCTCCAAAATGTAAGTCCTATCCTTCAAGACTACAACC